>NC_092215.1:59827952-59850164 GCF_043381705.1 Parasteatoda tepidariorum | reverse complement strand
TTTTTTAAAAAATCCGGAAAATAAAAGATATAATCTTTTCATCAGCCCACACGATATATCCGCAAAAAAGAGTGCTTTCTGATATTGTATCAATATAGCCAAAGCAAAATATATTAATACAATAGTGTGAAGAGCACTCAAAATATTTTTTTACAAAAATTATAACAAATAGAATAGAACACAAGTAAAAATAACACGTAAAAACAAAAAATAAAATAAAATAAGAGAAAAAACAAATAAAACAAAATCTATAAAGCGAGTAGCGAAATCAAATGTATTTACATGAACGGGAAAGTTTTCAAGAATGATTTAAAAATATTTTCGCAACGAGATTGCCAGATTACAAAATATGAAAACAAAAGCACAGATTGAGTTTAACTAGAGGAATTTAAAGTGCCGTTCTTACTGCATTGCTGAAGTGATTTGTTATGCTGTGCATTGATTTGTTAATTACCAAAATTGGGCCCGTAATGGATGTGCGCAAGGTAATATTATACTGGATAATTTAGAAGGTTGACCATAAATAATTTTAGAAAATATATAAATATTTATTTAAGAAAAAATATAAAATAGAAAAGAGAAACAAAAATTGCCTGTTTTGCAAATAATTTTGACCACGAATTTGCCCGAAATGTATTTGCACATGGAAAAATTATATATATTATCAAAGGAAAAAATTTTAGTAGATAATTTTAACACCGATTTGCCCGAAATGGATTTGCACATGGAAAAATTAATGAAGAAATTTTTAGTAAATAATTTTACCCACGGACTTGACCGAAATGGAGTTGCACATAGAAAAATTATACAAATTAACAAAGAAATTATTTAGCAAATAATTTTGGCAACGGATTTACCCGAAATGGATTTGCATATGGGAAAATTATATAAATTAACAAAGAAAATGTTTAGTAAATATATCCACAAAAATATAAGATTAATTCAATGATTTTATATAAAATTTTATTACTTTTGTTGGGTATCCATTGTTTTTTATCAAGTTCTGAAAGAGTTTATCGATTTGTTTTTTGGATTAATAAATATTACTACATATTCTTGACTATTACTACATATATTTGAACCCAATCCAGAAGACAAGGGAACTCCTGGATCAAGTATTGGGAGAAATTTGCCATCGTGGAGGACTTTTTGATGGAACTAGCCCGCATCTGCGTCACGTGGGGAGGAAACCAAACCACGAAAACCTCCCACGGTTAGCCTGACGGCTTGGGGACTCTAGCCCGTGATCCGTCTACTACTTCCTCACTAACTATTTAGACATAAATGCTAAAAAGTGGACCTTAGCAGTGAATGTCAAATCCAATGTTGGAAATAAGGCTATTTTCTTACACTTTACCTCTACACCTATTTTAAATATTAATATTGCAGATAAATTATTTTTAAAAATAATGCAATTAAACTAAGTACATCAAATTCATTTAATTTTCTACTGTATATCAAAATAAATATTTCGGTACTATGAATTTAGAATTAGTAAACAATTAGAAACTAATACCTTACATTTTATTTGCATAAAAAGTGTGTATTTTTTGAAAAAAAGTTTCTTATATATTCATGATTTTGGTACAATTTCTCTTTCTCTCTTTTTCTAATGCATTCGTTAATTAATATCCCCTGTTAATTAATATTCTATCGTTAATTAATATCCCCACGTTTATAATCGAAGCAAATTTTTCAATCTTATGAAATGTACAAATGTTTTTTTATTATTCTTCTAGGCTCTACACCCTGGAGCAGGTGAGGGCCGTTAGATTAGATTGCAAAAAAAAAATAAAATAAAAAATAATAATAACTTTTCGTTAGCTTATATTATTAAATTGATGTTTATATTAAAAATATTTCTTCACTACTTTTCTTTCTTTTCAATTGTTTTAAGTACATTTGTTACATTTTTGAGAAAGAATAAAATTATCTTTATTTATGTAAATTATTGGCTTATATTTTTAAGATTTATTAAAGGGTCTATTAAATGTCAGAGAGAATAAATGTGAAACGGGTTTGAAGTATCAGCTCTGTTCTTGATGGTGTACACTGGCTAGGATGTGAAAGAGCAACAGCTCCGGACATTCAGCCAAAACGAGCATTCAATACATCAATGGAACATACCAAAGCTTTATATCAATTAACAATTGCAATAATAGAATTATACAGAAATATAATTACAATTATAGAATAATTATTTTTATTGTAGAATGAGATGTTTTAAAAGACAAATATTTGTTAATGTTTAATATTTAATCAATGAAAAAACATTACCCATATTGAAATCTAACGAATTGCTCCTGATAAATTTTTTTTATCTTAATCCTCTTGCTGTGCATTGCGCAGTTTCCAAGGGCAATGTAAAAGTAGCAAAGTTTGTGCAAGCCACGATTTCAGCAAGGATGCATTTTTAACGTCTATTTTACTGTGCAACCCGATTTTTTTTCCGTTTGTGGTTTCATTTCGGCTTTTCGGTGACGTTTAATTATTTATTCAAATTTGAGTAAATGAATAACATTAATTATCCACGTTTACGTTTCTGCAAAATATACCGGCGTGTTTTGCAGCATTTTGCGCTCTCTTTTCGAAGTTTTATAGAACGGATGAAACGTTTCGAGAAACCTTCTAGCAGGAATCGTTTATAGAGAGGGATATAACCTACAATTCTGACAATATTTCCGACACTGATATCAGTTCTAATTCTCATTTCAAATATATTGAAGATAGTTATATCGAAACTGATGAGAATTTCTCGTTGAAAATTAAACATACTAAACTTCATTTCTAATAAATGTTATTTAAGTATTTTGCATGTTTTCATTAGCATATCTGTTTTACCTTTGTATTTCATAAAAGGAACCATAACTTTATCGAGATAGGTTTTCGAAATTTTGCTTTTATATGAGCTTTCTTCAACTTCAAATTTCGGACAACCTTTTTTAATGACTAATTCTATACTGAAAAAAACTTTTTTACAGAATATTTCCGTACATTCCAATTTTAAGAAATATACAGATTTGAAATACATAATGAAAAAATGCGCAGTTTTTGAACCTATTTTGGAAAAAAAGAAAGAAACTTTTTTATGTTAACCTACGGAGAATATGTCAGGAATTTCCTTATTTATTCAGCTATTATATTGTAATTAAAATTTTTGAATAATTTTTGTTTCATTTTAATTATTGAATTGTGTTTTGTTGAACTTAGTTACCGAATTTTAAATTTCAAGGTTATAAGGATTTTTAAACTTTAAACTTTGAAAATCTTAAAACTTTGTAAGTTTTAAAAACGCTAACAAATTTTAAGTTTAATAATTAAGTTCAATAAAACATTATTAATTGTTAAAAATGAAAGAAAAATTATTCAAATATCCTAATTAGTTACTACATATATAATGAAACACCGGATATATGATTTTCCGTAGGTTAACATAAAGGAAATTCTTTTTCCGTGTGAATGGAAATTTCGAACCAAAAACAAGTTTTTTTTGCAAAATTTTAGATTTTTCCAGTTTTTTTTCCTCTTTCTCTAAAAAAAATATTTCCTGGAAAAACTTTTTGTCGCAAAACGCGAATTCGTGTTCAGCACCCCAGAAAAACATAAATATACAAAAATAAAATTGCCGTCAATTTTTTCATGTAAAATGTTGCTTAAACTAAATCGTGGATGAAAATGTTTACTGTGTAAAACCCTGTTACATTTTTCATGAATTACTGAATCGTGACTCAGCACTTTAAGAGGTTCATTTCCTCTCAATCTTTTCAAAAGGGAATAGACGGAAGGGAAAATTCTAAATATACTTTTAATACATATTTAGTTATCAGAAATAAAATGATGTTGTATATTTACTCTTCGGCAATATCTTTCGAAACATGCAAAATACTAAATCGTCAATCCCAATGAAAGTGGGAAAATTATAACAGGCTATATTTTAGGGTTTTAATTGATTTATCAGACTAAATTATATCAATACACTACTGCAGTAGGTAATTTTTGAAAGGTAGTTTAGTATTAGGCATTAACCTATTTTTTTTTTCATTTTTAATAAATATCTTTGTTTTTTGCGCAATTTAGGTTAAATTAATTTTTCAGTATCAATCAAATCAATTCTCGTTAATTTAAATAACAATAAAAGTAAATTTTAAAAATAACTTAAACGCAAAGAATGTATAACATTGAATTTTTTAAAATTACTAATAATGTTATTGCTTTACGCTTTGAGACATTCCATTGCTGAAGCTCTGAAAATTATCGAACGAAAACGATTATTTATAAGTATTGTGATATCAAATAATATTCCTTCATCAAAGGTTTCTAAAGAACAAAAACATACTTAGAAATCAAAATCAAAAATCCATAAAGGTGAGATAAAAAGGCCTCATCACTTTAGTTTTTGCAGCATGCGTTGTGCTAAGGGAAAATATAATTTTCCGAATTAATTCTTCGTTATGAATTATCAATTAATTTTAATCTGTGATTATCTTTCTGACAATTTATTACAATCTGATTCGGACAATTCTATTACAATCTATTCTATTATATAATCTAATGACTGATCTGTCGAATTAAATATATTTTTAATGAAATATCTTGAAAGAAATTGTAAGTAATTAATATAACCCTGGTGTTGCTTCTACCTTCTATTATGTATTACTGGCTTAGCTATGCATTCACAAAACTCATCCATTTTGGAAAAATTTGTATAAAATTAGAAAACTTAAAAATATCAATAATAATAATTTAAAAAAAAGAAATTAAGGAAGTTAATTTATGATTTATTGTAGTTGGTAGTTTCCTATACCACCTTTAAAAATTCATGTCTGCACGCTTAACTTTAAACTTACACAAAAGTAAAGTCACAATTGAAGAATTTAGTGGATGCACGGGCTAAGTGAAATTTTTAAGAAAATAGAAACTTCTCGGAGAACGTTCTTATTTTAGTCTTATTTAAACATATAACATTCATCTATATTTCTAAATCTATTAATTCCGAAGATACTCAATAGAAGAACCAGCTAAGTTACATTATTTGCGCATTTTTTGGATGGAAGAACCGGCTAAGTGACAAATAGTCTTTAGGTTAAGTGACCCTAGAAAATCACTTGTTTGGCATCGAATCCTAAGGTGCGGGTAGAAAAAAATTGGTGAAGAAGAAAAACGAGAAACAGCAGCCTCCATACATAAAGGAAAAATTTGTGAAAAAGACAAGAAAAAATAACCCTTAAATAGATTCAATATGAAACTTGTTTTGTTTCTAGTTCACATTAGCTACAGACGCACTGCCCTTGTAACAAATTACAAAAGTTTTCTCAGAAAAGTCGCGTTAAAATTATTTTAGATTTATGCCATTTTTTTCAGTTTATTATTATTGTTACTAGCTGAATATTCGTTCTTCTTGTAGGTTGAAATAAAACTAAATAATCTATAAATCGGTAATGATCTACATAATGAAATTACCGGGGAGGTTCAAATTATACTTTGGTAGAGACATATCAGAGCTCCATTGGCATAGGGCTAACTGCGAGAGGATTTCGAGGTTCATACCACCATTTTGAGCAAATGCTGATTAGTTTCGCTTAAAAGAATTCTTCCTGAAGGTGAATGTGATCTTGTTCTTTAAATAGGTGTCTATTGTCTTCTAGATTTAAGGCTAAGGAGTTGAAAATGGAATGAGTTGCATATCCACTGATAAGTTTCGCTTAAAAGAATTCTTCCTGAAGGTGAAGATGATCTTATTCTTTAAATAGTTGTTTTTTGTCTTCTAGATTCAAGGCTAAGAAGTTGAAAATGAAATGAGTTGCATATCCACTGAGTAAATTGGTGTTCAAACGGTGGAAATTCCTGACGTGGTAACCTAAATTATAAAGAAAAATGTGAGTCGTATAACTGATCATGATAGCGTAGTTTACAGCAATAGAAAAAATACCCAAAACTGTTTTATAAACATTTTTATAAATTAAAATGTACCCTTCTTGCATGAGATTGCAAATTTTTAATAAAAAATTTAATATAGTATATGTGTTTCAACTTCTGTACCTAGATATTTTTTGTATTAAAGCTAATAACATTTTTATTTAATTTTAGATCTACTTTAGATGTAACAAGATTAAATTAGATTTTGACCACGATTAGCGTTCTTTAAAATAATACTTTTTTAAAATCAAACATTACCGAATTTTTGCCAATTAAAGTGATACATTCCGGTAAAACAAAAACTCCGCGAAAGTTAAGTTCATTGTTGCTTCTGAATCGTTTTTGATTGGTTTTCGGACTAACAAGGCTAGATAAAATTTGATGCCAGTCAATTCCAAACTAAGGTTGCTAAAATTGTATATCATGAATATAAGCCTAAATAAATGTATATTTATTCTATCTTTTCAAACAAAATTATATTCGATGAAATAGATTAAAAATGGTCAGTGAAGGCAAGCAAATTCTATGCACAAAAATCATTCAAATCTTTCTTTATAAAAGAGTAAGAATCAAATATATAGACTTCCAAAAAGTTTGTGAGTTATGTCTTCATAAACATGCTAAAGACATAGAGATTGAGCGAAAGAGCAAAAAGATGGAATGTATAAAGTTTAACGCTCATTTACTCAAATTCACTAAAATGCCACTTAGCCAGTTTTTCCACTGAGCTCTTCAATTGTAAGAGGTGATATAACTTACAAAAACAAACAACTTCCGTTATAAAATATATGATCTGAAAGCAAAGGGCGAGCCTTGAATGCTGATAATAAAGAATACAATATAGACGAATAATGAAAATAAAAAAAAATCTTTCTTATTGAAAACTTTACAATAAATGCCCATCCATCAGCTGCAATAATTTCTTCATATCTGTGTCAAAATATCTCATAAGCGTTGCAAAGTTCCTTGTTTTTTCCCAATGACTGCAACTGCAAAGGTAATTTTATTTTGCAGCAGAACTATTTGGAAATTGTTCTAAAATGTTTACCGAGCAGTGGTGATTCAGGGGATAGATCGTTCGCCTTCCAGTGAGGTGAACCGGGTTTGAATCCCAACTTTGACTGGTCGATACGTCTTCCGCTTCCGGCTTGCACCGACCACAGGGCTGACGTAAAATATTCTCAGTGGTAGACGGATCATGGGTTAGAGTCCCCTTGCCGTCAGGCTAACCATGGGATGTTTTCATGGTTTTCCTCTCCATGTAACGCAAATGCGAGTTAGTTCCATCAAAAAGTCCTCCACAAGGGCAAATTTCTCCCAATACTTGAACCATGTTTACCACTTCTGAGAGATAACAGTTTGCAGTCCTGAAAAGAATGCATACCCACCTTTAAATATTACTGGCAACGAATTTGCAACTGAATAATGGGCACCCCTTACATGCACACATCACCCCTGAGCATCCTAATGCAAAAGCACAGGAATTCGCCACCTGTATGCCGTTTCATTACCGCTTGCTTCCTTAGACATTGTGATCCCACTGTTCTTGTTTTGGTATATATATCACGTCTGACATATGTGACCATTAGTTTTGTCAATCAATGATCAATAATCTTATACAGGAAAATTCATGGTTAGCTTCTTTGCTAAAGGGAACTGATGAAATATTAGGAAACCTTTATTCATTTTTTTTATTATAAAAACATTGAAAATCTATCTTGCCTAATTCTTATATTATTTTATCAAATTCAGTAAAATGACACTCTTAGCTAAACCTTTTGATTGTTTTAACCATCTTTCTGTTTTGGCCAACTTTCTTATTGAGGCATAAAGATTAAATGACAAAATACAGTTCCTTTGATTTATTGTTTAAGGTATGCTCACTTAATTTTTTAGTTCTCTTTACTCTCTTATCTATCAGTGTTTAGGAAGAAAAAATTAAAATAATTTGGTTAACTCATTTTTTATACAACTATAAATGATTTTAAGAGCTAAACAAATGGTATACATGCTCTTTTTAATTCTTAAAAGGTATGAAAAACATTTAATAAAGTGTTTTGGTTTCCCGTAATACTAACGTTAATACTATTTGAGGTTCACAACTCATGCGCTAAAATTTCCCTGCAAATCACAGTGTTGATAAGGCGTGAGAAAATAAGTTAACATTACGGTTAACATAAAATAAATTCTATGCAAAATATTTTGATTACTTAAGAATATAATGTAACGGAATCACGGGCACAATTTCACACCGGTGAATAAATTTCATTTATTAAATTTTATAAAGACGTGTAAAGGAGTTCAAATTTGATTATTTCATGAAACATAAATCTAGTTTTTTACAGATATTGCCAATAATACTGGAATTTAATAAATTTTACGGTATATATTCTCTCCTTATATTACAACTTTTTAACACTGATGGGACTGATGGTATCTCAACCTTTCAGTCACGTATTTCTAATATTGCTTTCCTCATAGTATGTCGCAGATTCGATATTTAAAATTTTTTTTAATTTAAGAAATAGATCAATGAGAGATAATCCTAACACGTAATTTTGCTTTTTTCAGGTTTAAAAGAGCATTCTCAACCTTGCAAACTGCGATGCTTGGCCTGGATATAAAATCGGTGTACATATAACTTTGCTACGTTACAAGATTTTAAAAAAAATCACTCATTGTGTTGTGATAACTAGTAATTAAACATAAACCTTTGTAAAGGATCAAATACAACTTTATTGTTATTTAATAAGATAACAGCTTGCGTACATGCATGACTGCATGCTTAGAGGAACAAGAACAACCACAACAACAACCCGAACACGGTTACAGTCGTCCAGTCGTAGTGGAAGTAGAAGTTGCCGGATATGACACCTCCTTCCCCACTTTAAGGCAATAGTCCTTAAACTTAGATGGCATTTTTCTCAGTCTGGGAGGACGGGATTGAACAGAGTCCTGACTAGGAGAACATACTATTTCAGAGTCCTCTTCAGAACTTGTTACCGTTGGTGATGGAAAAATATTTTCCACCTCAGTCAGGGGTTGCACTTCATCTGGCACAACAGTCGTACCTTGCTGACTTTGATCAGCAATCGGCACAGCACGAGCCTTCAGCTGGTCTAAATGCCTCTTAGCGTAAATGCCTTTCGAGTCCACTACTCGATACATTTTATTTCCTACTGGTCTCTCTATTGTACCAGGAACCCATTTCTCTCCTAGCCCATAATTACGAAAATATACACCATCACCCCCCTTAAAACTTCTACCGGCTAAAATATTTGATTTAGGAAAATATGAATGCACTAAATCTAGACGGCAGCGAATCTGACTACCCAACAAAATCTCTGCTGAGGAAACACCATGTAACGCCAGTGGTGTTCGTATAAAATTCATCAAAATTCTTGACAACCTGACACTCATAGAATCCCCTACTACCTTACGTAATCGGTGTTTAATAAACTAAACTGCTCTTTCTGCCTGACCGTTTGAGGAAGGGTGATAAGGAGCAGAAAACAAATGTCTTATACCATTATGTTTAGAGAAAGCTTCAAACTCATCTGATCGAAACACTGACCCATTGTCACTAACATTCAGGGAATCCAAACCTAGAAAATATCTCATGTAATTTCTCTAATGTTAATTTAGAGGTAGCACTTTTCACCGCTATTGCCTCAATCCATTTAGAATTCCTTGCATCTTGAACAATTAATATCATATGATTTTCAAAAGCGCCTACTAAATAGTCTATGTGTATTCTGGACCAAACATGATTAGCTGAGGGCCAAGGTTGTAAACTTTTAGCAGGAGAATTAGAATTCTGAATGCAGATATTGCAATTTTTGACTATATTCTCAATGTCTACATCTAAATTGGGCCACCAGAGCATTGAACGAACAATGCTCTTCATGCCTGAGATTCCCTGATGTGTACTATGCAGTTCTTGCAAGATACTACTACGTAAAATGTCAGAAACAACCACCCTATTACCCCATAGCAGAACATTGCCCTCGACAGAGAGTTCCAACCGTTTCCTAAAATAAGGCAACGTCTGTTTATAATCTGAACTACTAGAGTCTAAGTTCTCTGGCAATCCCTGTAACACTAATTTTGAAACTTTCCTCAGAGCTTCATTGCTTCTAGTAGCTTTACTAATATCTGTAATTGTCACAAGGCCCAGATCTACTCTCTCAATGCTCAATACCAGTTCCTGCGCACCGGGGGATCTAAAAAAGAAGCTGGTAATGGTAATCTACTGCAGGCATCAGCATTTCCATTCTGAACCCCTGAACGATAACGAACAGTACACGTATAAGCTGAAAGAGTAATGGCCCATCTCTGTATCTTCGAATTTGCCATGGCTGGTACATCTTTCTTTTCAGACATTAAGGTGACTAACGGTTTGTGATCGGTGTATAAAACAAAAGCACGACCCAGCAAATAATCGCTGAAACGAACTACACCAAACACTAGTGTTAATGCCTCTTTTTCTAAGTGAGAATAATTTTTTTCTGCAGGAGAAAGGGTCCTCGAGGCAAAAACAATCGGTCTATCTTCACCATCTATGGTATGGGATAACACCTCTCCAACACCATAAGGTGATGCATCACAGGCTAATGTTAATTTCTTCTCGGGATCAAAATGGACCAATAGTCCTGAATTACAAATAGCCTGTTTAGCCTCATTGAATGCGATGTCTTCCTTATTTGTTCATTGCCATGAGGCTGATTGATATAGTAAATTGTACAATGGGGCCAGCTTGGTGCTTATCTGTGGCAAAAACTTGGAATAAAAGGAATAAAAAGTAATTAAATCTAAAAACGACCTAAGTTCCCCTACATTCTTAGGAATAGGGGCCTCCTTGATAGCTTTAACTTTATCCCCCACAGGACGGATCCCCTCTTTGTCAATTACATGGACTAAAAATTTCAAGGAATCGCACAAAAATTTACCTTCTTCTTTCTTTAATTTCAAACCTGCTGCTTCTAGCTTCCTAAACACTTCCCTTACATTAAGAGGATGTTCTGATTTAGTATGCCCAGTAACCAGGATATGATTGAGAAACACTCCTGTACCTGGAATACCTGCAATGTTGTTTCCATTACTTTTTGAAAAATCGCGGGTGCTGGCGCAACACCAAAAGGCAATCTATTGTATTTAAAAAGTCCTAAATGGGCGTTAATTACTGTTAGTAATTTAGAATTCTCATCTACCTCCAACTGGTTGCATGCCTCACGAAGATCCAATTTACTAAATTGTTCCCCACCAGCTAAGCTGACAAAAATATCCTCAGCCTTCGTCAGTGGGTATTTGTCAGGGTCGATAGCTATATTAGCAGTTAACTTAAAATCTCCAGAAATGAGAATAGAAGATTTATCCTCTTTTAACACTGATACAATAGAAGCGGCCCAATCTGAATATCGAACAGGGGTTGATATTTGCAGATTCCAGCCGCTCTAACTCTTCCTTAACCTTAACCCGCATAGTGAAAGATACAGTTCTGGCGTTATAGAAAGCAGGTTTACCATTATTTTTTAACATAAAACTCACTTTGGCCTCTTCGAAAAGGCCAAGCTCGTTAGAAAACACATCTGCATATTCACTTAATATTTGATTCATTACTAAATCCATCATATTTAAGCAATTATGTACAGGTAACATTTTAAATATTTCAATCCAGTTCCTGCCACATAGATTCGGGCCCCCCTCCCCCACAACTTGGAGTGGAATTTTAACTACTTTACCATTATACTCAACATTACATTCTATACTACCCAATACTGAAATTGATTGCCCTGTAAAAGTGGACAATATGGTATCTGCAGGCTGTAGGGCAGGAGCACCTAATTTGCTATATGTTTTAGCATTAATTAAAGACACAGCACAGCTTGTGTCTAACTCCATAATAATATTATAGCCATTTACCTTGAATATAACATTAAGGCTTAGGAACTGGATCGGAATTGTTAATTTTCAAAGCATTATTATTAAAAATATCATATTCATTTAAATCATGAAAAGTTGAATTATTTCCAATGTTATTTAAACACATATCATTTACTACACCAACATCAGAGTTCATAATATTTAAACCAGCAACATTGGTTCTAGGAACATTGTTTACAGCATCACTTTTACCACCTTTACCAAGTGAAGGAATAACCTTCACTTCATTCACTGAAGCAGCGACCATATTACATGGCCTTTTTTCCACACCATTTTTTTAGACTTAAGGCACTTTTTAGACAAATGGCCTATTGTTCCGCACAAAAAAGCACTTTCTGTCCTTTGACGGACACACATTCGGTAAATGATCGGAAGCAAGTAAACTCTGTGCAAGCTTGTAAACAACAGGGCCCACTAGAGTCAGAAAGATTGACTTCTTTTTCTCCTCTTTGATGTTAGTTGCATCGAAAAATATTTCTATCCGCTCAACATATTGCTCCCATGGTTCTGAAGCAGGAGCGAAAGCATTTATGCGCCCGTACGTGGCCATACTGGATTTTTCCTCGCCGCCAATGCTGTGATTACTTGTAATTAAACATAAACCTTTGTAAAGGATCAAATACAACTTTATTGTTACTCAATAAGATAACAGCGTGCGTACATGCATGGCTGCATGCTTATAGGAACAACAACAACCACAACAACAACCCGAACACTGTTACAGTCGTCCAGTCGTAGTGGAAGTAGAAGTTGCCGGATATGACACATTGTCTTACTAGAAACCATGGCACTTAACAGCAAATTAAATCCCAACTCGTAGTAATTGAAACAAACACTTAAACTTATGTGTAAAATATCACTAACGATCAGTTTTTTGAGTAGACAAATTAAAAACGGAACACTTGAACAAGTTTTGATCCAAAATAATCGCATTTTCATGCAAGGATAATTATTTAGTGCTAGCGATATATTAACTTACAAAATCGGATACAAAAACGCACTTCCTCAGAAAAAAACATGCTGTGTTTTCAAGTGGATTTGGATTTTTGACTCTCAAAATACTGGTAGGGAATAACCTACTCATATTTTGCATACATAGAAATGTTATTTTCAATAGTAAAGTAAAAAGTAAAGCATAAAATATAATAAAAAGTAAAACGTACTGTATAGAGTAAAGCGCAAAGTATAAAATAAAGGGAAGCGCAATGTAAGGAAAAGCATAAAACTGTAAAGTAAAAGTAAAGCTTAAAGTAAAGTGAAAAGTAACGTAAAGTAGAATAAGAGGAAAAGCGTAAAGTATAAACCAAAGTAAAGCATAAAGTAAAGTTCAAAGTAAAGCGTAAAGTAAGCAATAAAGTTAAATAAAAGTAAAGTAAACTAAAATGTAAAGTATTGTAAAAAGGCAAGCATAAAGTATTGTAAAGCGCAAAATATAACTTAAAACACAGAGAAAAGAAAAGTAAAGTGTAAAATATAGTAAAAAGTAAAATAGTCAATTATTGTAAAAAGTTAATGATAAAATTAAGGGTAAAGTAAAGTAAAACGTAAAAAATAATGTAAATTAGAAAAAAAGAAAAGTAAATGTCAAGTAAATAGTAAAGTATAGTAAAAAGTAAATTATGATAAAATGTTAAACGCAAAGTAAAGCGTCAAGTATAAAGTAAAGCATAAAGTATAAGGTAATGTAAAGTGTATAATAGAAAATAAAGTTCCAAAGTAAATTGTAAAGTATTGTAAAAATAAAGCATAAAATAAACACAAGCATAAAATGTATAGTCAAAATACGTAAAATGTGTAGCTAAAAAAGTATCAAGTAAAGTTTAACGTATAAAAAAAGCGTCAAATATAAAGTAAATCGTAGAGTATAAAATGAAGTCTCGAGTATAAAGTAAAGTAAAGCGTAAAATAAAAAATAGAAAGTAAATTGAAATGTGAGATATAAAGTAAAGAGGTAAAGTATAAAGTAAAATTTAGTGTAATAAATATAATATAGTATATATAATATAATATAGTATATATAATATAGTATATATAATATAATATAGTATTAGCAATATAAAGTAATTTAAAGTGAAGCAAAGTGCAAAATAAAGTTAATATATTGCAACTGCCCCCAGGCCCTATACACACCGATCTACGATCATAAACTGAAACTTCGACTACGAACTTTACACGAGGCAAGACAGCAGGCGCATGACGTAACAAGAGGATTGAAAACTTAGTTTTTCTCGAGTCAGGGCGGAATTCAGACGCGTAATGATTGGCTTTTTTTACATGGTTATTTTTGGCCTACTCTTGCAAGTTGGGGCTCGTAACACTAGGAAATATATTTAATAAATACACAGCAAAAACGGGGAATCCTTTTAACTGTACCGGTTTGAATGTTTATGTTTGCCTCATAAGTAAGGTAATCAAGAAAAGAGGTTCAACCAGTTTCAAGTTCGGTAAAAATTAATTTAGCTACGTCACAAAATGAAAATTTGACTAGTTGTCCATTGATCAGAATTTAGGTAATTTACTACTAGCCGCGTGTGCTTTTCATGGGCGATTATTATTTTCTCCTGTTACGTCGTTCGTGCCAGGTTTTAAGTTAACTGGTACAATGAAAGTAATTAGTGGTAAATTTCAAAAGATTCCTATTAATGCTAAATCAACAAAACGCTAAAAAAATTTCCACTTACTTTTATTTATCGATGCATCCAGATCAGATTATCAGAAGTGCAGCACTTGCCACGTTTCGTGCCACATAAGGTTACGTACAGTCCGCAAAAAAAAAAAAAAGATATCACCCTGAATAACTTTCATTCTAATGATTGGATTTTCACGAACTAAATGTCAATCTTAATGGTTCCCGGGGGTGACTTCAAATATGCTAATTAATTAGTGCTAACTATTAAGTTACGAAATCAGACACAAAAACGTACTTTCTCTGAATAAATATATATATATTTTACATTTTTGGATTCTCGACCCTCAAAATAGGATTGTTTCATTTTATTTAATAACCGTCGCTGAGCAGCCGACCCAATTAAATAGGATTGCTGACAAAATTTCGAAAAGATTGGATCATAAATTGGGGAGGGGGCTAATAAGTTACATGTATTAGGCGATAGTCCCAAAAAACAGCCAAGCAAAATCGCCGCTGCAAATGAATATTTTAAGATAACCCATACACTAATTCAAGAGAGGAATACTTAATTTTACTCCGTTGCTAAGCAACCTAGTTCAGACTGTTAGAAAAAAAATTAAAATAATGTTCTGTGATTAACTCAGAGATGTTTATTTGGTAATAAAGGTTGCGTAGCCAAATCTTTTAACGAAAAATAAGCACTTTTTAAGTACTTTTTTAGCACTACATGCGTTAACAAAATGCAAATTACAGGGATAAGAGTAGTCAGAGAGTAAAAAAGAGAAAATCCAAGAATGAATATATATATATATATATATATATATATGCGAAAATACAAATCATGATGCGTAATCTTTAGATCATGCAAATACGAATAAGGATGCATAATTTTTAAATTGAGTGAATACGAATCCCAATGTCTAATTTTTAAATCATGTATAAATACGAAAATCGATATTTGATATTACAACCGCATAAACGAATCTGAACATTGGATTTTCGAGTGAATACGAATCACTAAATAGGGCTTTGAAAACGCATAAATACTAATTGCGCTATTGAATTCTTGAATCTCGCAAATAAGAATCGCAATGTAATGTACGATATTTAAATCACGTGAATAAGAATAGCAACGGGCAACTTTTCAATCAAGTAAATACGAAAATCGATGTTTGATAATAAAAAATTGCGATATTGGATTTTTAAATTTTGTAAATAAGAATCGCAATGTATGATACTTAAATCGCGTGAATAAGAAGCGCAATGCGCAACTTTCAAATCAGGTAAATACGAAAATCGATATTTGATATTAAAATCGCGTGAATAAGAGTAGAGATATTACCAGATTCTGGGTTTGAGATTTCTAAACGGCCTGTTTGTATTGTTTTTGCTTAGCCATAATAAAAAAAAATTTAGAAGATAAATAGAATGAGCAAATAAATATTTTCACCCCAAATCCACAGCTATTTTTTTAAAATTATTATTTCGTTTGCTTTCGCACCAGCAAACGGGAAGCAGTTACGTCTGAATTACGAAAATACGAGCTATCTGGCGGGCTGGTAAAAATACGGAAAATTTTATTTTCTGCGCGTAAAAGCGGAGAAAATAGCTAAAATAAGTAAATATGCGAAAGGGTTAGCATCTACGTCGTAGTTTGAATTTTTATCTGTGAAAATCGGAAATAAATATAATTATTTTATTTCAACGACTGAATTTTCAGAAAAAGCGGAATATTTATTAAAAAAATATTTAATAAAAAAAGAAACTTTTAGAGAATCGCAGTTTTCGATTAAAGGACTAAAATTCGAGAGACAAAGGAAAAGAAAGCGGAAATCCGTTAAAAAGCGAGAAAATCTCATCCCTGAAAATTAATTTTCAAAGACTTTACGTGATTATGATAAAATAACTACAGGGTGGCCATTCAAATCAGGTTTCAAATTTCCCTGATTTTTCCGGGTAAAATTCTTAAAATTTACAGGTCAGCATGTTTTTTTTTCCTGCTGAAGTGTAGTATAGGTACAAGAAAAGCGTCAATATTAGTGTATTAGTCAATATAATAGTGTAGTATTTCATATAAAATGTTATCTTTTTAATATATCATCTTGAATAGATGTGGAAGAAACAATATGTTTAGCTTGCAGAAAATAACGCTTTTACTGAATAACAGTTTTTTTAAGTGTTAAATAGTTTTTGCACAAAATGTACCAAATAGCAATGACTCAAAACAACCTTGAATAAGTACTGTTTAATATATTTTTATTAAGCAAAAGAAAATAATTCCAGGTGATTAGATACCAACAAGTTTTTATATTTATTTGCATTTCAATATAGAGCCATTTTATACTGTATTTTATCCAAACAGTGCTCTTTATAAAATTCATTGAAATAATTTTATTTAAACCAATATCAAGTCAAATGTTTAAATAATATTGTTTGTTTCAAATAAGCACTATTACTTTAAGACATATCCAGTATTTGTAAAGGAAAAATTGTCAATTTCTTGTTGCATATTCTATAGAAAAAAAAACTAGATAAAATTCTTTAAATTTTATTCTTTTTTTCTTCTTTCTTAATGGAAATTCGAATATATTAAGAATTCCAATCTAACATGGTTTCTTAGTTTAGATGAGTTAATTGGTTTTGTTTTTAGAACTGGGGAATTCCATGGTGTCGAAAAAAAAATTAACATTAATTTCTCAGAAAAACTATATTATAAAACAAAAATTTATAAGCATCAAATTTTTACATTAAATATATGGTATATCATAACCTAACGAAAAACAATCTGTTTCATGAAAACTGATTAGTATAAATTCAAATTAAATGGATTAAATTGTTGCTGTCGGATGTGAATCGCGCGAAAGCAAAAAAATACTGATTTACAAATTGTCTAAACTCTGTGAATTTGTTAGTAATTTAAATGTAAACTTGACTGAATTTGGAAGCTAACATTTCAATAAAAAAATTCTATGCAGTTGTTTGTGAAATATGATACATAATTAATTTGAAATTTTTTACTTCAGTGTCAGACGTAAATTTCTCAAATTGGATAGAAATTAGAAATTTAAGTTAATGATAACCATTATAATGACGGAAATTTTCTTTAATTTTAATCTTAATGATATAAATAATATTTTTTAATTATATAGCTTCTTTAGATTTTAAATTGTCTTCTATTTCCTGTTGGAATGGTCAGATTAATATGTTTTATAACATTTCCCATCTTATAAAAGTTAGTTGAAAAATCACTCATTTTAACTATGCAACGTAAGTTAACAACAATGTATTATATTAACATCAATGTAATATATTAACAACAATATAAGAAAAACTCATATTTAAGCAATATTTTCTTAAATTTAATCATTTTAAAAATCATGGAATAAAAAACTTTTATTTTTTATTTTTTTAAATATGGGAACTGTGAAAAAATTCACGATTTTGATATACAATAAAAAAAATTCTGTTGAAAAAAAAATTCACTGTACATTGAAAGGAAAAAAACAATGTTTTACTGTATTATTAGCCTATAACAAATTTTTCTGGGTAAAATTGATTTTTCTAGGCACAGGAAAAATGATAATAATAGCTTTATTGCGTGCATAAAATTAAATAATCTTTCTGTAGCAGACAATATTTATCGATATGCCTTCTATTTCTATTTAGCGGCATAGCAGTGAGCAAGAAAGAGCATATGTCTGGTTGTAGCATAAAAGATGGGCCAAACTTTTGGAAAAAAATTTAATATGAATTCTAGAATAAATTTTTAAATAAAATTCTCCTTTTAATACCCCCTCTCTAGTTTCATTGACCAATTACAGGCCCAATAAATAAC
This sequence comes from Parasteatoda tepidariorum, assembly GCF_043381705.1. Lineage (NCBI taxonomy): Eukaryota > Metazoa > Arthropoda > Arachnida > Araneae > Theridiidae > Parasteatoda > Parasteatoda tepidariorum. The sequence goes on along the minus strand of NC_092215.1, from coordinate 59,831,841 downwards.
TAATAATTTTTATCACATTTACCTAAAAATTTAACAGGATGTGAGTTATTGTAGTTTGCTATGCAAGTAGGTTTAATATTTCTTTCACAAAATTATTTTTTTTCCTTACTCAAAAAATAAATAACTACAGAATGCTCAGAAGTTATTTTTTCTCTAAAAACATACATTTTTCAAGCTCTAAGCAGAATGATTGATTTGAAATGTTCTAAATGAAATTAAATTGTTACTAAAAAAATTAAAACTGAGATGCTCACCTCAAAAAAAAAAATTAAATAAAATAAGCATATTAAAATTTCATCAATCAATTTTAAGCTACAATATAAATAACTTGAAGCACAGCATAGCTTCAAAAACTTTATTAGGTTACTGAGGTGAAATAGATTATTGCAAATTAACCTTAAGAAATATTTATTTTGCTTCTCTTTATATTTTACTTCATTTCATAAGGAAAAGGTGAAATAAGAGATGAAAATAAATAAAAACAAATGCAATGAAAAGAAAAGCAGTGGTGTTTGACTGAGTGGTGTGTAAAAACAATTAATTATTAATTTAAAATAAAAATATTTATTATCTAATTCTTTCTTTAAACAGAAAAAATAATTTGATTATATTAAATCCTAGTGCTACAGAACAATTAATTATGTATTTTGGTGTTGCACGTAAAACATCAAAAGTGTATCTCGAGTATTTTTTAAAAAAAATGTGTGTTAGTCCCCCTCCCATTTGTTTGCCTTTAAAAATGAACAGAAAACTTAGATGAACTTATTTTACATCTGTGCCCTGTTCTTGCACAAATCTAAATAGATAGTCTAGAGTCAAATATGCAATAAAAAGAAAAAATAGACACACCATATTATTTCGCCAAGCCTCTAAATGATTAACTAAAGAAATAAGCTTAAGAATTAGTAAAAATAATTTAGTCATACCATTCGTAAGAGCTCTGAAATAAAATGACCCAAAAAATCAACTCCTTGAGCACCAATTTTTCTAGAAATATCATATCCTTGATTCCACAGAGAGTCAATATAAGAATCTAGAATTTTCAAATAGCAAAGTTAAATTTAAAAAAATATATATATGTTTTAGTATTTTTATGAAAATGCAGCATTTCAGAAATTTTACAATAAGCAACTGTAAATGCTGCAAAAATTAAAATATATACATTTCTAATATTAACTAAGTAATAAAAATAAATAAAAAAACAAGAAATAACTTTTAAAAACCCAGAGTAAAAAACACTCACGGTTAGTTAGTTTAAAAAAAAATTAGTAGCAACCATAAAAAAATATGAATTCCACAAACAATTTAATTTTAAAGGATGTATAAAATTATTAAACATTAACACTTTTGAAGATATCACAGAATTATTTGCGAAATTGGAAACAGACTAGACATACATAGAATCTATAAAAAAGAACTAGACATACATAGAATCTATAAAAAAGAACTAGACAGAGAGAACTAATAATAATTATTTTATTAGGCAGAACTTTGATCAATCATTTTTTAAGGGACAAACAATAGAAAACTACAAATGCGGGCCAACTTAAAAAATCAAATGATAGAAAATGCACGAAAATTAATAAATTTACAATAAGTAAAAAAAAAATTAATTGAAAAAGTTAAGTACTACCTGCAATATATTTAGAATGCAAAAGGATAAACAAATATATTAATTTATTTAAAATATTTGAAAATCTTGTGCTTCTTTTGTTTTAGCACACACAATAAATTTTCGGCATTATTGCTACAGATTGATGCTCATTTTCTGAAAATTTTGGTGTTCATTTTTTGAAAGTTTGCGCCGAGGCCTTCTGCAAATGTTTGTTCTAATTGATTGAGTTAAGTTTGGTCTTCATCATTTTCACTTTACATCGTTTCTACAAGTTACAGCATTTTTATCAAACATCAAACTTGTTGTTTGAGGCATTTCACCCAAACTGCAACAAATCTATATTTTCTTCATTATTAGTATCAGAAGTTACTGTTTTTAATATCAAAACAAGTAACCTTCAATTTTTTTTTTCACATGTCGGTAGAATTTCTGAACAAAAGAAATGGGAATCTGCTGGTTTCAATAATGATCTAAATGGGTATTAATAATATTATAAGAATCGAATTTGTGACTGACCGTTAAAATAAGGCGATACATACGGAAAATGAAAGATGCGGGAACAATGGATTGGGTTTTGACTGTATTAATTTATGAAATGTCCAAGCAATTTTTAGTACATTGAAGATCCTCTTTCTTTTCCTTCCTCTCAATTTAGACCGGCCTATTTATGTTTCCGACAAGACAAAAATAAAATTATTTTCTCCCTTAATGCTCCAAAAAAACAAACTTTAAATATTTTTATTTTAGTTTTGTGTCTGAAAATTTAAGTAGGAAAGTAGTTGGAATTTTGATTGGCAACAAAAAGTAGATAAAATTTGGTTCTAATCTTTAAAAAACAATTGTAATATGCATTGTCACAGGAGGGTTTTCATCATAATTTACCTTGAAAATAGATGCTTTAGTAGTTTTAGAATATAAAAAATAGTAGCCTAAATAATCTCCTCAAATAAATCATTAAGATGCTTCTTTCTTTTCATAATGAAATATTTAGGAAATATTTACCCCGACCTGCCCCAATTTAGGGCATACGGGTAAATGTTTATTAAAATCAAGAAAAACAGAAAAGTACATAAAATACAAAAAGTGCAAAAATACGAAAACATTACAGAGTCTGATGGCAACGGCAGTAAAACAATTAAAATGCTCCGAGAGTCCCGCCTTATAGTGCCTAAGCCGACGGGAAATCCCTTATAGTGAGCCAAAGACACAAATGAGTAATTTTACAATACATCGCAGGAAAGTGCAGTATGACATATTTACAATGCTGCATCATGTGCAGGCAGTACATAGGATTAAAACGAGTAATAATTCAGAGTAAGTTGGGTCGCTAAACCAAAGCGATCATTAACATTGTAACAGGTTAATAAATGACACAAAGTATAAACTGCTGATGTATTCAAGAACAGTAAAACATAAAGTGAACCATTAAAAAACGTATACCTGAAGTGAACATAAGAAAACATTAAAAGGTCACAGGTAAACGGAGGTCCCAAGTTAATACAGGTCAAAGAACCAATACAGTCGATGACAAATTGACAACAGGTAAGACAGAGCAAGGCGGTAAGAAAATCTCAAATGTAAAACAAAAGGAGGTAAAGATGTAAAGTGGTAAAACAAACAATTATCAAATACAATTAAAAGGCGACGCTAAAATTTGCAAAGCAAGGAAAGGCAATGTAAATAAGCCAATTAAAAAGCACAATGTAGTGAATAAATAGATTAAAACAGAATTAAAAAGCGAATGAGATAGATAAAACAACAAAACGTTGTCAAAATAACGGGAAGCGAACAGGCGGGCAGCCCAACAACCGGGACTGAGATTAATTCGTGTAGAGCGGATCCAAAATGTCATCAGGGGCGAGTGCGTCCTCCAGGGTGCGTTTAATGATGTCTTTAATAATTTGCCTCTGTTTATTAGTCCTGCACCAAGATCTTATGTCGCCTCTTCTGTCAAAACTATTTCCCCTAATGGTTGCAAATTTTTGACAGTCAAGCATCAGATGTTTAATAGTCTGATAGTGACCGCAATATTTGCACGCGGAGGATTTTTGAAACATCCTAGCTTGGTGATCGCCAAATACACCATGGGAAGTTAAGAACTGATTAAAGTAAAAATCGCTGGATAAAAAACATTCGTTAACTGTAGGTATCAAATAGTGTGTGTGTCTCCCGTTTGCAGAGCTGCTCCACCTGTCCTGCCATAAAATCCTACTGACCTGCCTCTGTCTATGTTTGACCTGGGGTTTTGTTATGGTGTAGTGAAAGTCCACCCCG
>NC_092215.1:59803745-59827274 GCF_043381705.1 Parasteatoda tepidariorum | reverse complement strand
AGTCTACAGTTTTATTTGTAACAATGGCTAATGCTGAAGTCATGCGAGAAAATCATTTTCCGAACATTTCTGCCAAACGGAATAATTAAAATTTGTAAACGAATTTTAGTATCTGCGGCTAAATTAATACCTTCGAGTTTTCAAGAGTTAAAATAGTAATTATAATAGTTTTCAGTAGCACAAATAGTTCCGAAGTTCTTAGAGATTTGACTGGGCGTTGTTTGACAAGGTCGGGCATAAACATAGTTTTAGTAAAACATGTACTAGGTAAAAATGCATTTAGTAAAAAATGTACTAAGACAAAAATGTATTATTAGTGAGTCCAAAAAGAAAATTGAAAAACGTAATAACAAAATCCAACATTTTTTTTTATTTAAAATGTATTGAACAAATGCATAAAACTCGAAAATGAATAAAAATAACTTCTAAATTAATATTTTTATTCATTTTGCAAAATAATCGCATTTTGACAGCATTTTTTTTCTTCTTTTTTTTTCTTTTAGAAAGCTTACCGAGTTTTAGAAAAAAGTAACGATTTCATTCAACATTTCCGTTACAAATACTTGTACTTTTTCCCAAAAAAAGTAACGAAAGTACAAGTAAAAATACTAAATTTAAAAAGTAACGAAGTACAAGTAAAAGTACGTACTTTTTACTTGTACCGGCGGTACAAGTAACGAAAGTAAAAGTACTGCCATATATGTTAGTAACTGACCATTTTAAAAAACGAAAATTGAAAATAAGAAATAGTTAAAAATGCTGTGCATTTTGTATTATAACAAACCATATATATATACACTCGCATATATAGATACTAAAACTCAGTAAGTGGCTTAACAACTCAAGGAGAGCAAAAGCCTACGGTGCCTATCCCAGTTTCTCATTTTTCTTTTTCTTCTTCTTTTTTTTTTCTTTTCTTTTCTTTTTTTTTGACAAAGCACCGTTTTTTCTATCTTTTATTTGACTGGGGGTCCGAGAGCAGATGTTCCAGTTAGGTGATCATTCGAAGGTGGAACCCCTAGTGCTTAGTTCCCAAACATGCTAGGTACTTATTTTGTCGACCCACCGAAGGGATGAAAGGCTGAGTAAACCTTGTTCCTTGTCCCTGTGGCACAGTACCACAAAGCACTGCCACCAAAGCCTCGTACACAAATCTTATGGTGCAACTTAAAAACAGGATTAGAAAAAAAAATTAGTTAAAAAAATAGAAAACCATGTTTTTCGTTCAAACTAAGTTTACTGAAAACAAAGATTTAAATGATACTTAAAGATCGAAATTAAAATTAATTAAGCTACTATTGAGCACAATCAAAGGAATTTTTCAGCCGTTACTTAATATTATCAATTAATAATTAAAGAATATCAATTTTCCTTCCATGAACATAAAAAAAAAAATTTGACATTTTTGAATATGCTTATTCCTTACTTTATATTTTAATTTAACATGCAAAGAAAAATTAGAAGTCAAATTTTTAAATTAATAATATATGTAAAAGAATGAGTTCCCCTTAGTTTGTGAGCACATATGAAAATATAATACTTAGCCATTTTTTAATATCATTAATTTACAGTATTCAATTTACAACATTTGTTCATTCAAACTTTCAAATTACATTAAAAAAAAGCAGGATATATTTTTTCAAAAAAAAAATTTGAAATTAGTGGAAATGATGAAAAGGACTAAAAATATCAAATGGGCTGTTTACATTGATAAAAAGTGACGAAAAGATGTTTTATTATGAATGATTTAATTAAAAAGAATAAGCAAAGATTTTTTTTAAGATTTATTTTAACACAATGGAGCTTTAAGCAGAACAGTGCTTATAATGCAGCATTAAATAAAATAATTTACATTGATAATATTTTACATGAATTTAAAATATTTTCAAACATTTCTAAATAATGCTCTTTTATGTAAACATTGTATTTTGGAAATATTAGAATCATTAATAAAAATAAACTACATACATACAATAAAAAATTTGGTTACAATAATAACTGAAAAAAAATTCTAAAAATAAACTGAAATTGTGAAAAGCACTTCTCATTTACGCAAATGATTGTAGCAAGTACAATATATTGTTTAACAAGGTTTCTCTCTCTCTCAAAAAAATCAAAAAAAAAAAAAAAAAAAAAAAAAAAAAAAAAAAAAAAAAAAAAAAAAAAAAAACAACTTTTGATCTTAACTCATTTAACATTTACATTTTTTAAAATAATTTTAAAAACTATCGGGACATAGAGTTGCAGATAGACCGATTTATTTTAAGAATTTTTAGAGATATTATGACTTAATTTTAAATTTACTCACATAAATTGGCATTAAATAAACTCTTACAGAACAGTAATATTAAGAAAGCATTTAAAAATTGTCACATATGTTTATTTAAGGTAACGTAGACTCAAATTGGTAAATTACATTCAAGATTAGAAAGATTTTTATTGGAAAGTTTACTATTTTTTTCATTCAGATATATTTAAAGTAAAAATCTATATATAAACAGAAAATTATTTGATTTAAATGATTTCTCTTTTTTTAAAAAAAGGTTATTATTATTTTTTTTAAATCAAAAAACTTGTTATGAAAGTCATTAAATTGTCTTCTTATCCCTGTTCCAATGACTGCTCCACCCAGTATGAAAAAGCGTAGGAATGACTTTGCAATTCTGGTCAAATTACGCAGTAGCAAAATGATCACCTTTATCACTGAAATGAGTCCTTTACATGCTAAGTTTAGAAAATTAAAAGCACTAGGGTAAATAAAACAAGAATAGAATATATGCCATACGCTATATATGATGGCCAACATTGGATTTGTTGGAAAAAGGTCCAACAAAAAAACACTGTGATGCTTGGCATATTTCTTTGCCCTCTAGCAATACCTCACCATGGATTGCTTTACCAGATGTAGTAATGAAAATTAGCGTGAGTTTTATCTTAAAGGCTACCAACTCCACTGGTAGTATAACATTGTGATCATTATGGATATTTAAAACAATTTCATCGCCTGCAGCTCTTGCAATTAATTTACCATCTTCTGGAACTGTCAATATGGGGTCATTGAAGAGTAAAGTCATGCTATTTTGCGTGAATGACGCGGCTTCATACTCTAATAACTGACGTCGGTGATGGCGCACTGGTACGCTATGTAGACATATATGAACGGATATCAGGGTTGGGTTTGTAAGGAATAGTAAATCCGAGGAATGTTGCAAATCATATTGTAAGTGCTGAACGTTGCATTCACAAGCTGAATTTAAATCACATGTTTTCAACTGGCAGAATTCTTGGCATCCCGTGCAGTTTTGGGCACAATCACATGGTATTGATGTGTCGAAAACGCTTGTTGGAACTGTCATGGCATTGGAAGTTTGAAGCATTCCCAGCACGTGAAGATGGCTTTTCGTGGAATATTGTCAGGACGAAAAGTTGATCCTCTGACCAGATAAAAGTTTTTAGCCCTAGGGCTCATCCATTGCAATTTACAAGGTGGCATGCGTTTTCTGGGAAATCCATTTGGTCTGTAAGATTTTGCGATGCTTCTGTGCATGAATATCCAGCTGAAGTATCTCTCTGGCATATTTTAACAGCTGAAATCTGTTCTCCAAAGTAGGAAAAGAAGGATTATTCCTATAATAAGGGATAGAAAGTGTGGTGTCCTTATTTAATTAAATTATGTTATGTTATGTATTCTTTTTTTTCTTCTTTCATTTACTTATTTATTAAAGGTATGATTCTATAATGGAAAAGTGCGTTGTGTTAAAAAAAAATTTTTTTTTTAAATTTACATTTTATTTTAGAATAAAGAGTATTGATATGTAGTAAAAAGTTAGGGTTTCTTTTAAGTTGTTTCCGTCCGAATGCTGGATAAGGAGAAACTACTGTCTCAATATTTTGGGTGATTTTATATGTGTAACATAACAAGGAAACTATAAAATTTATGAAAATAAAAATTTAGTTCTAATAATCAAGAAAAACAGAGAAGAAATAAAAATTTAAAATTAAAAAAAACTGAGGTATAAAATTATTAAAAAAAATATCTGCTCAATTGATTTCCTTCGTTTTTTTTTTTTTTTTTGAAAAAAAAATATTAATAATTTGCTTTAAATACCTATGATAATTTCGGGAAATGCTCAAGAAGTTGTTTTACGCCAGCGTAACACATCTCCTTGAACAGTAAAATATCATCATTTTCTTACACGGAGAAAAGTTCTTTCAAGTTACATAGAAAAAAAATTATTATTATTGTTATCCACTATAACTTTAAATTTAATTTTGTGCATTTTATTTAAATATTTTTTTTTTGAGAAATATTTTGAGAGGAAAAAAAAATTTTTTTTTTCATTAAATCAATATGAACGATAATATATTCGTGTTTTCTGAGGTTTGTGAAATAGCGTATTTGTAGTAGTATCATGTTTTGTTTGTAGGTCCATTAGTTTTACAGCGAGTGCATTCCACATCTTGTCAACAATATTCTTGTCCGCTTGATACTTATCTCCGGCGATTGCCCAATTCAGAAATCTATCCGTAATCGAAGTTTTTTGACAAACTGACTTGGTTTCATCAGTCTTAATTGCTCGCTGCCGTAAATCATATCGGCTATGAGTTGGATTATTTGCAGGAGCGGTGTTGTTTCTGATGTCTGCGGCTGCGCAGTTAGGTGTATTATTGTTTGTTATCTACGTTGGTAAAGTCCTTTGTACCTCTGTGGAGGAGGCATTGTTTGCAGGACATTTTTGTGGATGGTGATAAGGGGGAATGTAATCATCAGTTTCACTCTCCTCATAAAACAAATACGAATTAGTATTTAGTAGCTATTTGACTACTTGAATTCTCTATATTTGATGTAGGCTGAGCTTGATGATTAAGAGAAGGTAAAATCAAATCAGCTCGTCTTTCAACAAAGGGAAATAATCTATGAGCATGACATCTTAAAGGTTTTGCACGGGGTTTATTAGTATCGACTATTGAGTAATTTAAATCTGAATGTTTTTCTACTATTCGATAAGGGCCTGAAAACTTCTTTGCAAATGCCCTTCCAGTAGATTGATTAGTACGTGGTGTAAAAAGGTACACTTTTTGTCCTAAATGAAATGATTTTTCTTGCGCAATATTTTCACGAAGTCGAGTCTGTTTTTTGGCAGACATTTCGAGATTCTTATAAACATTACGATAAACAAACTGCATTTCAGATAATTTATCCTCTATGTAATTTTCACATGGAAAATTGTGAATTTGGGGGTTTTTCTTCTAATATATGAAAAGGTAAGTTAAGATCTCGATTAAACATAAGAAATGAAGGTTTTTCGTGAGTAGTATCATGATAAGAATTATTGTAAATGAAGTTATAATAATCTAAATATGTGTCCCAATCAGTTGTCTTTTCCGACAGGCAAGTTAAACTTTATTCAATACTTAAATTTAATCTTTCCGATTGAGAGTTAGTTTGAGGTCTGTAAGGTGTAGTTTTTAATTTATGAATTTGTAATTGGCGTGAAAGTTCATTGAAAAGATTACTTTGAAAATTTATCCCTAGACCTGTTAGTATGGCATTAGGAATGCCAAGAATTATGATAAATTTCTTAAGTTTGTTAGCGATTGTTTGAGCTGTAATATCTTTTAAAGCGTAAAGAATGCTATATTTAGTAAAGTGGTTGATAATTGTCAATACATGTTTATTTCCTGACATGGACATTGGCAATGGTTCTAAAATATCTAAGCTCACGAGTTCCATTGGCTGAGAGGGTGTCACAAAATTTTGAAGAGGTGATTTAGTTATTGGAAAACCTTTTCGTTCAATGCATAATTTATATGAGTTGGAAAATTTTTTAATATCATTGTACAAACCTGCCCAGTAATATTTTTCTTTTAAAGTACGGTAATTTTTTGAAAATGCAAAATGTACTGTTTCGGTCTGCACTTCTAATACATGAGGTACTAAGCTTTTTGGTGTCACAATTTGTTCAAAATATTCATTTCGTGGTGCACGTTTGTTCCTATTGGTAATTCTTTTAAGTAATCTATTGCTCAAAAAATAATTATCGCATTGCGATTTACAATTAACACTTTTACCTTCCAAATAGTCAATGATAGGACTTGAAATTGAGTTTGCTCTTTGTTCATATTTGATTTTGTCTATGTCAGGTACATCAACTTTTACAACATTTATTGTTTCTTCTAAACTCCTGTTTGTGAAAATTGCAACACCATGAAGGAATCGTCATAATTGAATAAAATTTACTACACGGTTGAGTGGTAGTGGTACAAATAAATGATTAAACTTTCAAAGCAAACAAATAATAACAAGAGACGAAAATCAGTATTTTGTGTAGCCACCACGCACCGCAATAAGCGCTGCTACACGACGTGGCATGGAGTCAAGCAAATTTTGAATGTCTGTCTGAGGAAGAGCATTCCATATAGTTTGTATGCGTACCCAAAGTTCGTCTGTAGAAGCAACAGGACGAGGATCACGAGCGAGGCACCGACCAACGAAATGACACACATGTTCAATCGGTGACGTATCTGGGGAATACGCAGGCCAAGGAAGAAGCTGTACCTGCCGCAATGCAAGGAAGGATTGAACAGTCCTAGCAATATGAGGGCGGGCATTGTCTTGTTGAAATACAGCGCCTGGCAAGGCTTGAAGGAAGGGAACAGCTTGGGGCTGTAAAACTTCACTGATGTACCGGTTGTTGTTCAGATTACCCACAATTCGTAGCAATTGAGATCGTCCATGATATGCTATGGCACCCCAGACCATAACTCCGGGTGTTCGTCCACTGTGGCGTTCGATAATGCACTCCGGAAGGTGGCGTTCACAGGCATAGCGTCTGACACGAATGCGGCCATTATGGTACCACAAATTAAAGCGGGTATTCGTCAGAAAACACGATATGCAGCCAATCAGCACACCAGTCCTTATGCTGATTGGCCCATTGTAGCCGCAGGCGGCTATGGTTTAGCGTGAGGGTGATCCTGTATAAAGGAGTCCTTGCGCACAGTCCACGCTGCAGTTGACGTCTACGAATTGCTGAAGCACACAATGAAACACCTGTAGCTATGGACCACTGTGCTGCCAGTTGTCTAGAGGGAGCCGTACGGTCTGTCAGCACCATGCGGACCAGGTGTCTATCATCGCGAGCTGACGTGACATTTCGGGGTCCACTCCCGAATTTCCGAGTTGTCTGACACTCGTCCGTCCACTGCTTCCAAACACGCATCACTGTGCTGCTACTACGCTGCACACGAGCAGCTACTGCACGATGAGACAATCCAGCTTTACGAAGGCCGATAATTCTCCCCCCTTTCAAACTCCGTAAGTTGTTGAAATCTCGCTCTCTTTCGTCGAAGAGGCATAAGTAACGCCTGAGCTAACGTTTGCCACTAGCAGATAACCACCGATAACCATACACGCCTCGCTACAGCCGTCTATTTATTCGGATCCGTCCACCGTTCAGAGGGCGCTGCTCAGCATACGCATGAGATACGGGTCTGAAATTCTAATCATTCGCATATTATGCTCTACTTTGCATTTCCTGAAAATTTCAGCTTACTCGCGTAAGTCCTTCATGGTGTTGCAATTTTCACAAACATGAGTTTATATCTCTTGATAGTCCCGCAGTGGACTGATCGTTAAGACACGGTTCCCAGCAGATCACCGAAGTCAAGCATCACTGGCTACGGTCAGTGTGCGGGTGGGTGACCACTTGGATCAGTCTGCGTAGGGACCGAGGGTGTGCGGTATTGGTCCTCGTTAAACTGTGCTACCGTAAAGTGCTCGACTTCGCGCGCAGGTCGTCGGGCTACCGAAGCGGGGGTGCCATCCCCTCCGCAGAGGATCAAAATTGTGATGGCATGCCTTTGGATCATCCTCCGGGATGTTTCCCAGACCGTCGCCAATAGCCCATTGTGAAGCTCCAGTGCGACGTAAATTAACAACAACAACAAAATATCTCTTGATAAGAGATCTGATAAAAAAAATTTGCGAACCTTTTATGCGCTTGAAATCAAAGTCATAATTGGAAAGTTCTAATAACCAACGCGAAAGTTTACTAGCTGGGGAATTTAATTTTAACAAATAGTTTAAAGATTCGCAATCAGATAATATTCTAAATTTTCTACTGTAGAGAAAAATCTTAAAATCTCTAATAGCCAGCAAAGTAGCATAAGCTTCAAGATGCATGGATGGCCATTTTCTCTCATGAAGTTTTAATTTATAGGAAAAATAACTAATTGGACGTAGAATTCCATTTTTATCTTTTTGTAGGATGGCTGCACCTACCGCAATAGATGACGCATCCGTATTTAGGTAAAACATATCATCGAAGTTAGGATGTTTAAGCATGACGTCTGACATCAATTTTGTTTTAATTAGATCAAATGCTTTTTGTGCGAAAGAGTTCCATTGAAACTCATGTCTATTTTTAGTTAACTCCGTTAAAGGTGTTAGAATTTCAGAAAAATTTGAAATAAAATCTCGATAATAATTAGCTAATCCAAGAAAACGCCTCAGTTTGCGTAACGTATTGGGGATTGGAAAAATTTTTATGTTATGAAGGTTATCAGGAGGGGATTTTAAACCTTCCTTATCTACTATATGTCCTAGATATCGGATACTTGTTTGAAGGAATTTACACATTTTTGGATTTAAAGTTAAAACTGGCGAAAATGCTCAAAAACAAGTTGTAGTTTACGGATGGAGTCGGAGATTGAATGTGAGGGTACAATTACGTCATCTATGTAAGCTGATATGTTTTCGGACTGTAGTCCATTAAGGACTTTGTCAGCTGTTTCTTGAAAAATTTGAGCTGAATTTTTCGTTCCAAAACTTAAATATTTATATTGGAAGTTGCCATATGGGCTTGAAAAAGAATCTACTTAATAATACTAATGGCCTTCAAATCTCTTGGATTAAAGCACATAATAACAACGATGGAAACGAACAAGCTGATAATTTAGCTAAAGAGGCAATTAATACGGGTCAATTTTTCAACGTCAAAGTTCCACACTCATTCATTAAGCTTAAAGCTGAAACACAAATTAAAAAGGACTGGCAACACTACTGGCATCATCACAAATCAAAATCAGGAACATTAATCAGAGAAATTTTACCAAATGTCTCATTTAAACCTTTGGAATGGAATGGACAGCTAATCCTCTTCTTTACAGAGCATGGCCCCTTTAAAGCATATCTAAAGCGATTCTGCCTGGCAACTGACAATACGCCTGTGGAGGAGTAGGAACAGTGTGGCATTATGCAATAGAATGTCCGCTTACCACATCCTACAGTTTTAAACAACCAAAGCTAGAATTCCTCATAGCTTGGAAGAGATCCTTGAGACAGAAGGCAACAAACCTCATTAATTTTCTAGAAGAATACGAGGAAATCCTGAAATAATTTTCATGAAAAAATAACAAATTATGCAAAGTTGAGCAGCAACCACAACTAAACTTGGCCAATTAGCTCTGGATACTTTTTAATCAAATGCCCTAACAAATAGAACAATCGTTTTTTTTTCATATTTCTTTTTATTTTCTTCTCTTTTTTGTTTCGATTTGCTATTTTTCCTCTCTTTTTTTTCTGTCTCGTCTTCCAACCTTAACCATTAACCGATAAATGCCCTTTTAGGGGCATAGGCGCGGGGTTAAATGTGTGTGTGTCTGTGGGGGGGGGGGCTTGAAAAAGCAGTTAAATATTTGTCTTACTCGCGCAGTTTAATTTGATGCAAACTAGAATTGGCATCTAAGGTACTAAAATAATTTGCGCCTCGCAAGGAGTTTAAAATATCGGAGATTAAAGGTAACTTATAAGTTGAAGAAATTGTAATTTGATTCAGTTTACGATAATCTATTACTAAACGCCACTGGTTCTCTTCTTTCTTTCGAACTAAAATTAAAGGAAAACTATATCTGCTGTTTGTTTTTTCAATTATGCCTGAATTTTCTAAGTCTGAAATTTGACATTTAAGTGTGTCACACAAGGATACTGTAACCGGGAAAGGTCAACTATTCTATTGGAGGAGCTTCTAATGTGCATTTCCTATTGTTTTTAAGGAAGTGCTAAATATGTCAGCATTTTCGAAAATCAAATTTGATAATTTCTGTTTTGCTTCGTTTGGAGCTCCAGTCATATCAAAATCTTCTAACTTTGATTCTTTTCTCCTAATATCAGCCATAAATTCATTTTTGTTAACTTTAATTTCAGTATTTATGTGAGCAATTTTCATATTTTTATTTAAATGCAAATTTGTTTTTGAGAGGTTATTTATTGCTAACGGGATTTGTCCATTTTTATCAACCATGCACAGAGATTTATGCACTTCAACGTTGCAATTTAGATTAGATGTCAATAACACAGAGCTTCCTGGTTGAATATTATGATTAGATTTAATTTTAATTACGGCTGATTCGTTTGGTTTAAGTTTAATCTTTTTCACAAGTTTACCAGTAGTTTTCATTAATAATACATTCATTTTATGCACTCCAAATTTATGTATTTAAGAGGATGAATCACTAAAAGTTACCATTTTATCGTCAACGTTTATTTTACACTGAAATGATGAAAGAAATTCGAAACCTAAAATTATATCGTAGTCCTGAGCAAAAGATCTGACTTAGTGACTGTAAAATTATGCTGCAAAAACTTTGTCTGTAATTAAGAGTGATTAGGTAACATTACCATTGGACTTTATTTCATTTCCAGTTAAAGTAGTAATTTTGATATTAGAATTAAAGCTATTAAATGTGATTAATTCGGAAGGTATTTTTCAAAATGCTTTATTGCTTATAAGAGATACACTTGCTCCGGAGTCCAAAATAGCATAAAATTTTAAATTTCCTACTTTTAATTGGATTATTGGTAATGCGCAATGTTTTCCTAATTGATAAGTTTGTATCATTGTAACCCCTTAAATTTTGAGAGAACTGTGGGGATTTTATCGTTCCCTCTGAAAGTTTAAATAACGTTGCTTTGGAAAAGTCTGTCTGTTATCTGCAGACGGTGTGGGATGGGTCATTGACCTCGATTGAATGCCGCGAGTGGTGTTAGGTGCATTATTGTATTCGTGTCGCCTGTAATTATTATTATCCCTATGAAAAGAGGTACGTTGATTATCTGAAAATCTGCGCCTAACACCTCGAATGTTTTGATTACGTTGAAACCAACATTGATCGGATGCATGATTTTGACGACCGCAGTGGATACACTTTTGATTTCTTTGTGGCATTTGTTGGTGGAAATCTGGATTTTGTCCTCTTATATTTATTTTCTCAATTTGTTTCTCGAGATTGCTTATCATCGCATTTGAAATTTCGGTCTGCTTATTAAGAAACTCGGTCATTTTTCTTTCGAGTCCCGTTTCTGATTCCGTCGCAACATTATTACAGCTTTCTGAATCACAAGTGAATTTCAAATTCATTTATTTCATCCAATAGCGCACTTTCAACAGCTTCATCGAGCGTATTTGGGTTTCTGCTTAGGGCTAACCGCTTAAGGGGTGTTTGCAAATCCTCCAAAAATTTTGCCAGTTTTGCTTGGTCGACTATAGGACCCGCATCTTCCTTCGATGAATTTTCTATCTCGAAATAATTTATAGTTAAGTTTGATACCCTTGTCGAGAAACTGCGAACGGATTCACCCGGATTTTGTTTACAGTTTGAAAATTGCTGCTGACGATGGGGAAGTGCTGTTTCGCTTTCAAAAAATTTTGTGAATTTTATTTTTATGTTGCCAATTTCTTTTTCATGAATGAGTTCAGGGTCTTCTATGAAAAAGTGTAACGCAGGACCTTTTAATTTACTTTTCATTACGGCAATATGTTCCGCATCCTTCCATTCCACGATTTCACCAACCTCTTAAAAAAATATTTAACATTTGAAAATAACTCTCCATCGAATATATTTTCTAAATTCTGATATCCAGCGATCTTGGGCTTGGGGGATCGGATATTTTTTTAAAAATTCTTATATATGTATATTATTTATTTAAAAAATGAAAGAATCTTAACAGTAAATACCATTTTACATAAAAAACGGAGAACATAAAAGAATTAAATAACACTATTATAACACAAGGATTTGAAAACGAAATAAAAGAATTCACTCAAAAATATTAAAATAGTAAACTCCCTATCCATTAGCAAAGAAAATTTTTTTTCTAAAGGCACCATAATGTGACGGGTAATTATAATTATAATTTATAATTATATTTATTACTTAATCATTATACTATTATATAAGGAGGAGGAGGAGGAGGACCACACTTACCCATAGCTGCTCGTATAGAGAGTTTCGCTTGGAGTCGGACTGAATTCTTTGCATTCTGCCTCTTTCCTCTTTTTATGGAGTTTATTTATACATTTTATTTCAAGGGGTTAAACGTGATCTCATGGTCTTATCATGCACCCGAAGGTCGACGAATCAAACATAATCTTGTGACAAATTTCTAGAAAGTTAAAAGTTCAACTGACCATTATAATTCGATTGCGAGATGAGACGACGGGATCTTAATCAACTGTTTAATTAACAAAAGATTAACAAGTTTGACCGCGAGAATTGTCACGAGGCAACGTCGTGTGCAACTTTTATACATGAACTTTTTATCTGACATTATTTAGATTACGTTGTTTTTGCTATATTTATTCGAGGATTTCATACTAAAATCAAATTAAAATAACTTATTATAGCTATATACAAAATTTTAGTGATAATCATTTTTACAGCTTTAATCGAGTGTTTCTAGGCAAGAAAGTCTGAAGAGAAAAAAGTGCTTGAAAAATAAAATGTAGATTGTATAGCAATTCTAATGGGGTCGCATTCATTTAATCGACAATCACTTCATCTACAGGCCTTTTCATCGACAGACCATTTCATCGACTAGGTCATTTCGTCGACTGACCGTTCCTGGAACATGGTCGTTTCGTCGACAGGCCATTTCGTCGACAGGGTCATTTCGTGGACAAGTCATTTCGTCGACAGGGTCATTTCATCGACAAGTCATTTCGTCGTCAGGGTTATTTTGTCGACAGGGTCATTCCATCGACAGGATCATGGTGGTGATTACAAAGAATTTAATCCGAAGAACGCTAATCTTTTAGATAGTTACATAGTAAAATTATTTCTTGTTTTATCAAACATTTATATATTCCCTGCGTTTATATATTTATTTTTTCAAGCTCAGTTGATTTTTTTTCATATGCAAGTAATCGTTAATTTTGTTATTATTGACATATTAGCGAAATTTTCTTACACAAAATTTCAATATTTATATATTTTCTCTTTAAAAAAAATCGATATAGGAAAAAACAAACTAAGTTGTATGAGTGGCTATTACGAAGGAATATATTTTCAAGACGAGCACTAAGGAAAGTCCTTTAAAAAGTGTAATCGGAAATGTTTTTTAACATCATGTTTGATAAGTGTACTGAAAAAGAAATGTTAATTTTTTTCACCAAAACGAAAAAAGTGGAATTTTGAATGTTGATAGAAGTTTATTGTGAAATTTTACCGTTGCGGTTTTTGCTATGCGTGAAAATTTTTATAAATTTTTTTCTCATTTTTAGGCTACTTAACAAACTTGATATTTTAAATATGTATAAATTTTTTATTTTCATTTTTTTCTACATTTTAGTTTTGAGTCTCCTGGCTTGTTCAAGCCGAAAATAATCAAAATTTTGATTGGCGATAAGTTCTGCTAATACTGGTCTGAAAGCGTTTGAAAATTGTGTTTTCATCTTGTACAGAAAATCAGTTAAAAATTTCAGCAATTAAACTAATCAAAAATTGGACAAATTTTATTTGTCGATGAAATGACCCTGTCGATGAAATGACCCTGTCGACGAAATGACACTGTCGACGAAATGACTTCTCGAAGAAATGACCCCGTAGACGAAATGACTTGTCGACGAAATGACCCTGTCGACGAAATGGCCTGTCGACGAAACGACCTGTCGAGGAAACGGCCTGTCGACGAAATGATCTAATCGATGAAATGGCCTGTCGATGATATGAACCAGACCCTTCTAATGCACATTCTCAAGGTTTTCTATAATTTACGATATTTCTCTTTTCTATAACTCAAGGAACTGCTGAATGTTCAGTGGCATTTTAAAAACATTGAAATAAACTTATGTTTGTGAAAATTGCAACACCATGAAGCTTAAATAAATAATAAAAGTTAATTTTTTCTCGTTTTGAATTTCAATCAATGATATGTTTCGATGAAACAAATTTCATTCTGGAAATAGCGAAATTATTGAGTAGGTTCCTTGGAGCAATATCATTCTTATCCTCTTTTGACGAAATATAGGAAAAATTGGTTTTCACAGTTTCTGTAAAAAGTATGTTAGCCTTCTTCCCGCGTTTTTGTTTTCTTTATCAAAATAAGTTCGGAAATTGTGTATTTTTTATTCCATTTTTTTAAAATCAGATTATTCTAAAATTGGCACGGCTTCGGAATTTTCTTACAAATTTCAATTTTTAATATTTCTTGCTTTACAAAATAAGGCATTTTCCTGATAACAAATTATACTACAATAATATCTTGGGAATCATGCTAAAGTTAAAAATTAAACAAAATAGTTTAGTATATTATCCGGAAAAAAATCTACATGGTATCATAAAGAAAGAGTAAAAGATATAATGAAATAATTAGTTGGATAGTTCTATGAATCACACGTGGTCAGGTAATTAAAAACTTAATTTCACAACTAAGATGTTAGGACGACATTTAAGATGCTGAGATATTTCGAGACGCTTAAAAATTTTGGCTACGCATACGACGTTAGCTTTTTATGTTCGGTGTCTTTATACACTTTGTAGTGACTTTTAGAACATCAACACTATTTTAGATAATCCGTGTTGAAGTCACAAAGAACAAACGAAAAAGAACAGAAAAAAAGACAATCAATAATTTATATTCTTTTTTCGAAAAAAATAGTATGCTTAGTAAATAATCAGCTGTTTTGCATCAAATAATTTTAAACAGCGGAATGTTTTTAATTTCTTAACAAGGTTTCACACTTAGCTAGCAGACAATAATTATTTTTAAAAAAAAACTTGACAATAATTTAAAAAGGAACTTTACTTTAAAGAAAACCTAAATTAAAGTACTGAAAAATTTGATTAGTATATTAATGAAGAAATAATATACGTAGTAGGGTAAAGAATAAGATTTTTAAAAATGTTAAATTTTAATTAAATTGTTTTTAAAATAGCTCTGCGAAACACACCTGGACAGATGATTGAAAAATTTCTTTTAAGATTAAGACGATATATAAGATGTTGAGAAATTTGCGATGATGTGAGAGATGCTCAAAAATGTTGAATACGTATTTTTATTAATATTTATAAAATATAGATTCAAGAAATTGATAAATATATTATTCCAAATCTATGCATACGTATGCATATTATTGAAATTGTATCAGTTATTGAGAAAAAAAACTAAAAAATAAAAAATAATCACGTTAAATAAGCACAATCTGGTGTATAATCATATTCTATCAGAAGCATGCTTTAATAAAACTAGACATTCGTTTAGAATGTTTTTTATTCAAAATGTTTTATTCAAATTTCTTCACTAAATTGCAAATAAATTATTAAACGACTAAAAAGGAAACATTGTATTTTATAGTTTAAAAGAAATAAAAATAAAAAAATTAGCAATCGGTTATTAGCGAAAAAAATATGAATGAAATTTTACACTACGCGCTTGACGTCAAATTCCTCGTAAGTTTATCACATTTTAATATTAATCGCCCCATTTAATTATTTCTTCATTGTCGCCAAATTATTTTTTTAAAAATAATTCATTTTAATTTTTCTCTGCTTCTAATAAATGAAAACAGTTGAAACTTTAGATTTTTCAATTGAAAAATATGTAGATTAATATGGTATAAAAAATTCATTCCTTATGATTCAAAATTTTTTCATCCTCAATTTAATTAAATAATAAAAAATAATTATTAAAAATTATTTTCTTCAAGAAATCATCTTTGGGTAAATGAGTTTTATGCGTGGATGCAATTTTTTTTGAATTGCTTCATAAATTTTTTAAATATCTCTCCTGACCAAACTATGGGGACCACATTTTCCTGATTGCGGCTACCCCTATATTTTTAAGATTAAGAATCCAAATATGTTAAAAAAAAATTTTATTCAGAGAAAATACGTTTCTGCATCCGATTTCGCAACTTAGTTAATAATTAGTATTAAATAATTAGCATATTTGAGGTCATCCCCAGGAACCATTAAGATTAGCACTTAGTTCGTGAAAATCCGATCATTAGAACGAAAGTTATTCTGGGTGATATCTTTCTTTTTTGGGGACTGTACAATTATCCAATGGTTATCAGTCAAAAAATTTAACATCTTTGAAGAGATAAAAGGAACATAATAGAGAACAATTTAATACAGATAACATATTCCGTAATTAGCAATAGTATGCCTTTTTAGAATATGGCAATCGAATTAATATGTGCAAACCGAGCTTCCTATTCCAGGATATCCAGTAAATAAAGATGGGATTAAGCCATTTCAGACTTTGGAGCACCAAGTACAGAAAATGAACTTAGATCAGAGGTGTCAAACTCAATTTTGCAGAGGGCCATATATTAATTAGAATGTTTGGACGGGCCAGATTCAAATAAAAAAATGTACTGAATTATTATAACATTTTATTTATTTAATTGTATAGTATATAACAGAGGTTTCCAACTGGCGGCCCGGGGGCCGCATCCGGCCCGCGAAGCCTTTTTTTGTGGCCCGCGAACTGAAATATATTAGTTGTCATTATTTTGCGGACAATTTTCGTAAAAAATCTATATGGGTTTAAAATACTTTTCTCGTTAATAAAAACCTAATTTCTTCGTTTCTGTGAAATTTAACATACCAACGGTGCAAAGAAATTTATTTTTCAGGTCTTGCATCCAAGAAAATATTTATTCAAATATAAAAATAATCGTGTGTGTTGCTCTTTTTTATTTCATTTTTTTCGTATTTTGTGAATATAATTTAGCATGTGCGTATTAGAAATTTTCTCGAAGAAATTCTCCGATTTAACTTTTAGAAACCATTCATTTTGTACGAAAATATTTAAACACACATTTGTAAATTTAAAATGTAAATATCTATTCTCTGGTGGTTGCAGTAGATAAACCTCAATTTTCTCGTTGAATATTTTGTGTGCTACTATGTAAGTTTTAATACAATTAGCACATTAATTGTTTAATACATAGGTGCTCACTTGAAAGTTATTGTAGCCCGAATTTTTATTATTTATTTAATATTTTTAAGAATATCATTAATAACAATTAAATATTTTTAAAAATTTACTTATTTTTATTTGTAATTCAATACTTTTGTTTTGTACAACTTGATAAAACTCTGACAGTAATATTTAATGTTCCTTCAAACATAAAAGAGTCCTACAAAGAATTTTGATAAAGTTGTTGCCCGCCATTTGATTTGTGTTCTTAATTGTGGCCCCCGGTCTCATGTAAGTTGGAAACCCCTGGCATATAATATAGGGTTGTTAAAATCATATCAAAGTTATAAAAGAGGGTAATTATTTTGAGCTCGAGGAACCAGATACCTGACTTCTCTTGTTTTTGACAAACTCATTGATGTCCGGTTTCATATTTGTTGTAATTATTCTAAGAATTGATTGGAGATGTTTATTCGTAAGT
This sequence comes from Parasteatoda tepidariorum, assembly GCF_043381705.1. Classification (NCBI taxonomy): domain Eukaryota; kingdom Metazoa; phylum Arthropoda; class Arachnida; order Araneae; family Theridiidae; genus Parasteatoda; species Parasteatoda tepidariorum. The sequence goes on along the minus strand of NC_092215.1, from coordinate 59,809,587 downwards.
CTTGTGCGATGTTAGTTCTTATTTATTTTCATGACGGAAAACATCTGCTCACATAAATAGGTGTTACCAAACATGCACAGAATGCGTGCGTGCTGCATGCTTTTTTAATTCCGGGTAGTTATCCAAACTCTTGTATAAAATGTAAGAGCGTTAATCTCTTTAAATTTTTCTTTCAAAATACTGTCTGATTGAAATGCTGTCCGATCAACTCCATTTGCAAATGAACTGGTGCCTGTGAAGCTTCAAAATTGAATGGATTGTTGAAAATTGGGAATTCCATTTCATTCATTTTGTGGAAGTTTTCAAAACGATTGCTGAATTCCGTGATCAGATTTTGCAAAAGTTGAGAATATTGATCAAATTTTTTTGGTTCACTGTGACAAATGATTTTAAATGAGGGAAATGATCCAAAGTTTGATTTTTTACCTGATTTTCCCACAGCCTCAGCTTTGTTTCAAAGGCTTGAATAAATGAATACATTTGAGTGACAATCAGATTTTTACCCTGTAACTTTACATTCAGATTAGTCAAGTGTTTATTCATGTCTACCAAAAAGGCACAATCAATCCACCAGTCATTGTCATAATCAATTGGGTTGCCTTTTTCTAACATGAAAGCTTGAATAGGGTCGCGTAAAGCAAAAAATCTTTCTAAAACTACTCCTCGACTGAGCCAACGAACTTCGGTGAAATAAGGGACATCTAAAAAATTTTCGTTCAAATATTGTAAAAACTGCCTGAACTGTCGGTGATTTAGTCCTGTGCTCTTTATAAAATTTACTATTTTAATTATAGGCTGCATGACATGGTCCATTTTTTAATGTTTGGATGTCAATGATTCCTGATGAATTATACAGCGAAATCCCTCAAAATTCCCTGATTTTTTCTGTTTCAATTTAGTTACAACGCCCGAATGTTTGCCAGCCATTGCAGGAGCACCATCCGTAGTTGTGCTGCTAAGTGTATTCCAGTCGAGTTCATATTCTGCTATCAAATGCTCAATTGCAGAATAAATATCATTTGCTGTTGTAGTACCTGTCAATGGAACGCACTTTAATAGTTCTTCAGTTATTTCAAAGTTACTGTTAATACCTCGTATAAAAACAGCAAGTTGAGCTGTATCAACAGTAGTACTCTCGTCAACAGCCAGTGAAAAGTTTGTAAATTCCTTAATTTTCTCCTTCAGTTGAAGAACCAAATTTTGAGATAAATCATTTATTCTTGAAGCAACAGTGTTTCTTGACAGCGAAGTATTTTGAATTATTGACTTTTGAAATGGAAATGAAACATCGGCAACTTTCAACATACAGTCTTTAATAAAATCACCATCAGTGAAAGGTTTTGATCTCTTCGCGATTTCTAATGCAATAATAAAACTTGACTTCAGGGCATCTTCGCTCTCAGTATTAGCTTTAGTAAACATCGATTGTTGACCTTGAAGTTTAGATTTTAAAGATGACAATGTGTCCATTCTTATTTTTTCAGTGTAACAATCGAATCTTGATTTATGATTCGTATCATAGTATCTCTTCAAGTTAAACTCCTTACAAACGGCAACTGTTTGATTGCAAATCAAACACAGTGGCTTACCTTTCTATTCTATGAAAAAATATGCGATTTCCCATTTAGACTGAAAAACTCTGCACTCACTATCAACTTTACGCTTTTGTGCCATTATGCCAAAATCGTAACAATTATGGAACTCGACACAACAATTATGGATATTGCACGCTCGCGACACTAACAAATGCACAATACCTTCACAATCACTAGTTCGCAGTACAACTAAAATCCTTCTCCGACCGTATCGTTTCGATTACTCAACTCAACTGACTCACGTCGCCCCGACCGCATACCGATAAGGAAGGTTCTAGTCTACACTCGAAGCGCGTGGAAGATTCCGCTTGTTGCTAAGAAATGGCGTTACTGTCTAGCTCTCTCGCTTGTCTAGGCACGCGCTGCCCGTGAAATTACTCATAAATGTAGTGCGCGCATTTTAAAACTTCCGTAGAGGAATCTAGTGAAGTCTAAAAGCTCTAAAAAACATGATTCTTCTTTCTGTGACACATTGCGATCGCGGGCCGTATCTTTGACATGACTGTCTTAGATGATATTTAGGGCTACTAAATTATCATCGACCAAGCGAAGCTCACACACAAGCGTTATTGTGGGAATATCTATTGGTTATAAGAGATCGGACAAAATCGTTATTCAGTGAATGGATGAATTATTTAAAGCTGTCGAATATTCGAAAAATCAGTTGGTAAACACCAACTTTTGTTTCATTCTTCCCTTGAAGCACAATTAGCTTTCCATGTAGACATATCCAACTATTCAATAGGCGCTGTCCTGCATCAAATTCCACCATCTGGTTTACAACCTCTAAGTTTCTTTTTTAAGGGAATTAAATGAAACTGAGAAAAAAAATTCTACACATGACCGAAAACTTTTGGCTGTTATTCTTCAATTAAACATTTTCATTTTATGGTCGAGGGCAGCGTATTTACTTTTTACACAGACCATAAACCTCTAGAATTCCTTTATACAGAAAAGTGAAAAATGTACGCTTGCTGATGCACTCTGCCCGGTGGATTCTCCATCGTAATTAATTTTATGATAACCACGAAATTATTATTTAATTAAATTGCCTCGTATCATGCTAATTTTATCTCTTCAATGAAGTTAAATCTTTTCAAAATAAATATTTGTTCAGTTCAAAGAAACATCTGCTTAATTCAAAGATGGAAAGCCGTCCAATCTAAAGAGAGAGAAAAATATTTGTTCTATCCAATCCAAGAATTTAACTTTTTTAAATCTCATCCCAGAAATTGTATATTTCTTATTCACCTCTTGATTCATAGTGAGAACATAAAAAAACCCATCTGAAATTCATTTCTTATAATGAATAAAAATGAACCATAATTTCTTCTAACAGTGTAAGTATGTCAAAATTTCATAAAAACCTATAAACCGGTTCTTTTTTTTAATTCAAGCGATTCGGTAATTTTGAAATAATTTTTCAATGCACAATCACGCCCATTCTCATCAACACTACTCATCCTAACTTTAGGATGAGTGAGCGAATTTTTGGGTTCTTCTACTACTGTTTAGGTTGTTGTGCATCATATATTCTATAATATATTCTATAATATATAGAGATCAGAGAGTATGGCGGATGGTCAAGGAACTTCCTACCAAGAGTCTTGCTTTGCCTTGCTGTCTCCCGGTGTGGTCTCGCCTTGCCATTCAATGACAGTACACCAGATGTGAGCTATTAGGACTGTTTTTTTCCAAATAGCCTCCTTCAATTTTGACAATATTGTGTTGCAGTGATGGTTCTAAACTCCAAAAAGTCCAGTAACAAAATTCTTGCTTTAGACTGAGATGCCTGCTTTCGTTTTGCCCTGGCATTGAGACAGATTAATCTACTTGATTATTGTTGAACGATGCTCAATGGTGTAAAAATGTCTGACACTCAACCGCTACCTTGATTACTCCATTGCAATTCGATTCCCAATTGACCACTAGAGAAGAAGTTTATTTTTGAACCCCCTCGTATTTATAAATAGCAATTTTTCACACTGAATGCATTTTTAATAATTTAAATTTTAAATAATTTAAAACAGCGTGAAGATTGTAGGTAAAAACTGGAGAATAAATAAAATATTAGTATAGTTCATTTTAAATTCTTTGAGAATTCTTGGGCATCTCATTTTTACGCAACATAAAGTAAATACATATGATAAAATTTTCTTTTTATTTTCAACTTAGTAGCATCTTTTTTTTTCTTTTTTGTATAAAATAGTTTAAATCATATTTCAACGCATTGTTGGCATATACCAGGAGTACAAGATTTTGCCATAAGCGGTGTCTTCTTTGATCGATATGTGGTGTCTCATTTTGCTATAAGTCGTGTCTCATTTGAACCCCATCGCCTTATGCATTGATAACAGACTTAGCAGCAAAATAACTTTGTCCCTCATTGGATCAATTTTAAAAACTCTTTTGCTCGATAAGGGTTTAAAGAACCTTTATTGTACCAATATTGGCCCTTTATAGAATTCTCAGACTAATCCGATATTTTATAGACATTATTCAACTAATATAAGCTCTTTATAGAATTGTCCGTTTAATTCAATATTTTATAATCATTATTCAGGCAATATCAGCTCCATATAGAATTGTCCGACTCACGTGATATTTTATAGTCACTATTCTGCCAATATCGACCCTATTTATTATTATCAAACTTACTGAATATTTCAAAGCCACTACACAGCCAATATCGGACCTATATAAATTTGTTCGATTTACCTGATATTATATAGCTATTATTCAGCCAATATAGACCTTTTATAGAACTGTCAAATTCACTCAAAATTTTATAACTATTACTCAGACAACATTATCTCCATATAGAATTGTCCGATTCACCCGATATTTTTCAGCCAATGTCAGCCTTATATATAATTGTCAGACTCACTGAATATTTTATAGCCACTATTCAGCCAATATCGGCCCTATATAGACTTGCCCGATTTACCCGATATTAAATAGCAATTCAGCCAATATCGGCCCTATATAGAATTGTCAAATTCACCCGATACCTTATACCGATTATTTAGTCAATAATGCCCTATATAGAAATATCCGATTACCCCAATAACTTTTATTAACAAATTTATACGTTACGTTATTTAACAAATATAGACCCATAATGGAATTTTCATATTTAAACAACATTTCCCCCCTATTCAGTCCATATAGGCTCTATATCAAATTTTCAGGTTCACCTGGTACTTTACACTTGATTGTTTTTCTGATATTTGGAACAAAAGAGGTATTTAAAAGGTATAAAGAAAATTTACCTCATTTCACCTAAAGAGAATGAGGTACTTATTGAGGTGCATGAAGTCATTTTATTTATACCTAAGCTTATTTTCAGGTTGTTTTAAATTCACTTCTTATCAACCAGACTGATGAGGTGATTTCTAAGGCATACAAGGTTGGTTTTCTGACACTTGTAACAAAAGAGGTACTCATGAGGCATAAAAAGATTACTTTATTTTAACTGAAGAAAGTCAGGTATTTATTGAGGTGTATGAAATTATTTTATTTATACCAAAGCTTAGTTTGAGGATGTTTAAAGTACACTTCATATTAACTAGCTCACTTCCCAGAGTTCCGTGAGAGTCGGAAAATGGCATGTATGTTGATAATCAAAAGTCTATGCGATATTCGGTAAGTGTGATTGACATTTTTTAATTTAGTTTTATCACTTTTAATCAAATATGCTTTAATTGTCAAGCTTACATTTTATTATTTTCGTTGTAAAGACGGATCCTGATCTAACTTAATTAAAGTTGGAGGATATTCTTAGAAGCTACTGCTGTAGGCTTAGCAATCAGAGAGAAAAATTTGAATATTTCTTTTCGCTGCAGGGTAAAGCTACAGGTGAATCGTTAAAGCTGGTTATGCACAGTATATTTTATTGTTTATTATTTGTTCAAATATAACTATTTTTTTTAAATTTTGCTTGAATGTATATGCTTTAACGTAGCAGTATCCAATTAACGAATTTGCTGATTAATTGAATAACATGTTTATAATTCCTCTTATTAATAAATCATTGATAATTGAAAGATTTTAAAACAGAAATTTTGCTTTGAAATTCTTCTACAACTGTATGCAGATCGCTTTCTTGGATATTGTATGTATATGCAAAGTTTATATTGTTGTTTATGAGTGAAAATATGTATAATAACACTGCATTTTAAACCTGATTAACATGCGATTTCCTTTTTGATGATTATATATATATATTTAGTGTTTGGAAGGATGTG
>NC_092215.1:59794073-59803245 GCF_043381705.1 Parasteatoda tepidariorum | reverse complement strand
TGCGGATATAGTCGTGTGGGCTGATGAAAAGATTATATCTTTTAGATTCTATGCTTTTTTCAATTCTATCCTTTTTTCGGATTCCCCCCCCCCCAGTTTTTGTTATTTTTATTATTAATTTTCTTTTCCCCCCTTTTTTCATTAATCTGTAATTTTCCTTTGTTTTATCTTCATTTTGAACAATATATATATATATATATATCTGTGTGTGTGTGTGTGTGTGCGTGTGCGTAATTAAAAGGTTAGGTGAAGCAGGTATTAAAGGTAGTCGCTGCATAACTTCAATCAATTTCCAATAATAATATGCATATCATAAATTCATCAAATCCCAGCGAATGCTGGTCTTTCCGAATTATGCTTCCTGCTAGTGACGACCACAGATCTGAGCACAGAAAATATCCACAGTGGTTGCCGAATCATGGTGTTATAAGCTGGCCTGAATGTGGGGCTAACCATCTCGCATGGTTTTGGTTTTCCTCATCATGTAGCGTAACTCAATTAAGGTCATCAAATAGTTCCACATGGAGGCTAGTTTATCCCTTAGTATGATTCATGATTTCCTCTGTCTTCTGGGTTGGTTTCAAAATTACAGGGCAATGGAGTACATTGATAGTCGTAAACCCAAAAATGGGTCTGTGGTTCAATGCTGGTGATAAAATATTAAAATATAAAAATTGAAGTTAATTTATAAAGTTAAAACATTTTTATGTTCTCAGGGCTTTTAAATAATTTATAATGAAGAATTTCAATATTTTTTTATCAATTGCAATATATATATATATATATATATATATATATACATGACCCTCCCTTTGGATACGCCTCTGGATATTAGTTAATAAAAGTTCTAATGAAAAAGGATGTGAAAGGAGAAGATTCATAAAATGAAAGACTGTCATAACACAGAAAATGTGATGCCATAACTATAAAAGTGATTATTTTGGATCGCCTAATAAAGCATAAAATGAAACTACCATTCTAATTAATGTATAAACGTTTTCATAAACTCCGATGTCAAAACTAAATGTCAAGGATGTACAGTCTGTCCAATATTTTCACCATCGACTGGTTTGCTGACGTCATCCAATGACGTTTCTTCTGACGTCATCTCTCTGTCTAAAGGAATTTACTTAAAGAAATGATGGTGAGGTATTTTTTATTGATGTTGCAAAAAGATTTTAATTTTTTCTTCTTTTTTTGAAAACAATCAGTCACTATTGCGCATTTATATTTCAAAAGGCCTATCACAGTTTGCATTATTTACTGATTGCAAAATTTGTGCATGCTATTATTCGCGAAATCTTTCTTTTTTTTTGCATCAAGAAATAAAGTAAAATTGGTCGTTTTCGTAGAATCTTCTCTTTGTTATCAAGCAAATATGAATTTAACATTGCACTTGAGCTTGCATACGAAAAATAAATTTAAGTAACTTATTTTTCCAAAAATTAATATTTTTACAACTGATGATTATCAAAAAGATTAAATTCTGGCTAGCAATAAATTCTTTCCGAAAATTATAGCCTTTATAAAAAAATTCGGTTTCCAAAAAAAATAAATAATAATATTAATAATAAACTGTATCCAAAAATTATAGCTTGAAGGAATTTTTGTATTAAAATTAACAATTTTATTTATGAAAGCTATATAAAAATACACAACGTATAAAAATATATTATAACCTGAGTAAAAATAAGCAATCAATAAAAAAAAATTTGTTTCAAAAAATTTTTGTCTGCATAAAAAAATATATATATTAAATGCATAAACTGCATAAAAATAAATTGTTTCCGAAAATTATAGCCCGTAAAATGTTTTACATTTATACAAACATTACAATTTGAGAAATTAAAGAATACAGAAAATATTTAGTCTGCGTAAAAACGAGCATCAAATAATATATTAAACAGCACAAAAATTATAACATATGCATGTTACATAAACAATATACCATTTCCGAATTTTTGCATATATAGAAACAAAACAATTTGAGAAACTAAAAAGGGCAGAAAATATATAGTCTGCATAAAAACAAGTAGTGAATAAGAAAATAAACTGCACAAAAATTATAACATGTGTAAATATAAACAATATACTGCTTCCCAAAAAATTAAACTGCTTTAGAAAAATTAAACTGCTTCGAAAAATAATGCTTGTATAAATTTAACAATTAATTAAAAAATAATTAGCTGCATTAAAATGAATTGTTTCCAAAAATTACAGCTGGCATAAATTTCTTGCAAAAGAAAACAATACAATTTGCTTAATCGCTGTCTTTTACCAAGTATTAAAGATAATAAATTTGACAAGGAGTAAAACTGCTTTTAAATACTATTAAAACGCTTGTTGTGACTATTAACTGTAGCCTGTTTGAAGGAAGTGATAGGTATAAAAAGGTTCATTTCTACAATGAATTTCAAATAACGGCATTTTTTACACAAAAAATATAATTTTTAGCGGTAAGAGTGGGAAATGATTTATTATTAAATTTTTATTATACTGATCTCACGTTCGTCAACAGTTCGTCTCGTTCGAGTTCGAATTCAGCTGGTCGGACACTCCCCGTGTAGTAAATGGTGACTAGTGCACGTTAAATCTGTCGGGTCACAAAGTCCTTCATGTTCCCATAACAAAACCGTATTTCTGGGGGTGCTGAATTGGAGATTGGTCGCTCTTTGGTTCAGATTGAAATTACGATCTGTGGATGAATGAATGAACGTATGAATGGATCGGCCCTATGAACGGGTGCGGCAGTAGTCTAATTCTTGGCAATAGATGGCACCACTAGAACAATCGCACCCCTTGCCCTAATGGCTTACGACAGCAACAACATATAGAGGATCTATATTCCTCAGCAATATTGGAACGTATTTAGTAAAAATGATTTTAAAACATGCATAAATGTGTTGTTACGTTACTTTGTCATAATCTTATTTATCTTTAGTTAACGCGTTGTCTTCATTTAATGGCGCATTTATTTATGACTGCTATATGACATACGTATGTTTAAAAGTGAAAATTATCACCTTTTGTCCACTCGACTGCTGTAACAGCCCTAACGATAAATTTTTCTCTTCCTTAACAAACACGTTAACTGGAAATAATTTTGATTTTGAACTAATACTGACTAATTACCAAATAAATGTGTTAGTGCACTTCGTATTAACGATGTTCCTTTTTTATCAATTAAAATGTGCATAAACAGCTATAGCCATCATTTGCCTGTTGCAAAAATCGGACTGATTTAGCTGTCTTTGCGTCAACGTAGTAATCGGAGTTGTTTAAAATTATGTTCCGGAACTGTTATTAAACTTATTTCGGTAACTGAAAAAGGTTACAGATGGATGACTAATCAAGACAGAAACTAAATGTAGTAAGAGCTATAATAGGTAAATGATTATGTCAAATGAAGGAGTACACTTTTGAATGATGAAATTAAATTTGAATATAATTATAGAATATTGAATATAATTACATAAAATTATACTGAAATTAAATTTGGAATTGAAGCCTTACATAAATCTATCTCAGATGACCAAATCACAAGATAAATTATATCAAAGGATGTCTAATACCGCATGTAAGTTCTCTGACCCTACGTTTAAAAATGCTGCTAAATTGATTTGAATTTTCTAATCAATGAGTTTATTTATACAGTAATATCAGTCACATTAACTTTTATTGTTATAATTATTTATTTATATAAATAAATGTATTTTTATTATTGTTGAAATAGTATGATTTACTTATATTTATACAGGTTAATTGTACTTGTGGTATATTTATGCGAAAAACATTTTGAAATAATAATAAGTTGAAGTAATAATAAGAAATATTTAAATATTTTCCAAACCTCTTCTAAAATTGCATTCTTTGAAATAAATTCAATTCTAAATTAAAATGCATTCTTTTAAATAAAAATATGTATACTTTACAATTTAAATTTTCTTTGGTCAGTATTAAATAAAATAATAAAAAATAATAAATGCTTACATGAAGTTATATTTCACATGGAATTATCTTTGGATAAACGAATTTTATAATTGTGTGCAAAATTTGTTCATTTAGATAGGGCAAATTCAGACATTAACATTAAGTAAAATTAACATTAAAGGATCCATACTTTGGACTGCTCTTCTGACCATATTAATGGGACCATTGCGGCAACCACTATAATTTGGGGGTCAGAAATCTGAATCCGTCGAAGAAGAGGTGTGTTTAATTCAGAGAAAGTACGTTTTTGTGTCTGATTTCGTAACTTAAAGTATCATCTGCACTAAGTAATTAACATATTTGAGGTCATTCTCTGGAACCATTAAAATTGAGTCCTAGAATGTGAAGATCCGATCATTAGATCAAAAGTTATTCTGGGTGATCCGTTTTTATTTTGTGCACTGTACACCTTTTACATTGTTACCTGGAGTGATATGTATTTCCGATGTAATTTTTCATGCAATGTAATTGAATCATATAAATTTAAATTTGAAAGATTAAAATAAATATCTTTGGAATTATAAAAAATTTCTATATGGAATATAGAAATTTCTATTTATGAATAGTACTCTTTATGTATAAACAAAAAGAAGGCAACTTTGAAGTATTAGTATTCGATTAAACGAGAAAAAAATTAATAGGAAACAATACCTCATTTGACTTTATAGCGATTCGAGCGGTGTATGTAAGTGCAAGTACAAGATTGTACTTTTTGTACAAAAAAACTCTTATAACTATTTATCTATTTATTTTACCAATTGCTGTTTTATATCAATCAATTCAACGTAAAACAATACATCGAATACCTTATATGTTCAGACAGCTCCTACATAGGTATATCAGCATAGTATACTTTTTACATAGGCATGTAAAAAGTATACATAAGTACATGTCAAAAAAAGTACTTTTTATACATAAAAACCAATTTTGAATTATTAAATTGTGTATTCTCTTACTCGATATAAAGTGAAAAAATGGATTGGAAAGAATACCTTACTTGCTTGGATAACAATGTTAGTTGCGTAATTTGTACTTTTTCTAAAGAAAATCTTTATAACTTCTAAACTATTCGTCAGATAGTCTCAAGATTGATTTTATTCAATTTAGTATAGGAAATACATCGGAAACAATGCCTCAAGTAAATACAAAAAGTGAAATTATCATTATGAAGTCGTGTACTTCCCTAGTTATATAATTTGATCACATTTTTGTGAATTTATAATTTGAAGAATTGAAAAAGTTAAGAATTCGCCACGAAGAATTTGAAGAAGTTAAGAATTTCGCCATAAAAAGAAAAAAAAATGTGTTTCGCGGCAGAATGTACAGTTAAAAACAGTTTAAACGAATCTCTTTTTCTTTTATAATGGAAAAATATTTTGATCTTAAATATTTATTTAGAGTAGACTTTTCTTTTCTACGGACCGAATAACGTAGCTTTGTGCTTTATAAAAAACAAAAATTTCTAGAACAGAAAAGTATGAAAAATAAGTTTCCAAATCGTAACAAGATTTGGTAAGAAAAAATTAATTAATATAAAGCGCTAGACCTTTTGCCGTCATTCATAACAATGAATGTTAATTTTAAAAGTTAGTTGTAATTTAGAGAAATCATGACAGAATCAACAAAAGGTGCATTCTTTTTAAATGCAAAGTAGGAATTTTTAAAAATAGCAATGGAATTTTCTTTTGTAGGAAAGAAGGTAACTTTTCCGGTCGTCGGACACGCATTGCTTTATTAAAATAATAGGTTAAAATTGTGAGAGGAAAACGATGTTCGTTTTTCGCTTTTCCGTATTCATAATAGAAATAAATAAAATGTCTTCCGTAGCTTCATCTAGATTTGAACTCTGGAACTATCCTGTGTTCAGGAAATAAGACTTTAGACTCTAATAAACAACTAAAGAAAGCATTTATTTAAGTTAAACAAAACATTTCACACCCCCAGCGTGCTCTCGTTCAATACAGCTAGCTGTTGTAAAAGGATACATAGAAAAGCAATTATCGAATTCGTGTCGAAACATTTATACTCTGAAGATCTGCACCACTTCAGTTCGCTTCACAAATAGTGATCGCTACCGCAGCGACACCACAAGGCTTCCCAACGCAGTCTGGAAGACAGTCACACGGAAAATCTCACGTGGTTTATCTTTATTTCAGAGAGCTGAAAGGCCGGCTTCAATCTGTCTATGCTAACAGTCTGCTTACGATCTCCAACTTGTTGGTGAAGTGCTTCGAAGACTTAGCTAGAACTGGATGTGGTCCGCTATAAGGTGGAACAAGAAATCTCTTTAATCTATCCTGTCGAAGAAAAACACGAGTACAGTTATTAAGTTCCTTATGAACAAAAACATTTCTTCTACAATGTTGTGGAGCAGGAGTAGGTCACAAAGACCTAACTTTATTTTGTAAAAATTCAAGAAACTCATTGTTTGTTAAATTTCTAGAGTTAGACAAAAATTCTCCAGGCAAAGTTATAGGTGTACCATACTCCATCTCAGCAGCAGAACACTGTAAAGGCTCCTTTATTGATGCTCGAATGCCAAGTAATATTGAAGGTAAAACTAAAATACACCTATCTGTTGAATGAGCACGAATCGCACTCTTTAAATGCCTGCGCAATCTCTCTACCATCCCATTTGACTGAGGATGATAAGGTGTGGTATATACAAGTTTAATACCAAGAAGGCTAGCAAATTCTCGGAATAAATTACTCTCACATTGCTTTCCCTGATCCGTTGTAAGCCTTTCAGGAACTCCAAATCTTGCGATCCAGTTGGAAAAAAATTCAAAAGCAACTGTCCCTGTTTTAATGTCCAGTAGAGGTATAACTTTAGGCCATCGAGAAAACCGATCCACGCATGTTACGCAATAAGTATAACCTCGAAAAGGAGGGGGTGGTCCCGCCAAATCAATATGAATATGATTGAATCGCTGACGAGGTAAGGGATAAGTACCAGGAGGACTTACCACATGTCGTTGCATCCTACATTTTTGACATGCTACACAGCATCGAGACCATTCAGCAAATTCCCTCTTGTAGTTAGGCCACACAAAATGTTCTCCAGTCAACTTGACGGTAGCCTTTACACCAGGGTGGGATAATTCATGAGTCTTAAAGATTTTATGGCGAAAGTCTGGAGGAACTATGGACGACATCTTCCCTCACAAGCATCGCAGAAGAGTTCCGTTTCCATACCTGGAACCTTGACAAAATTCAATTTTAATGATTTATTACAAGAGTTTAAACCAAGAAGTTCTTTATCAATGAACTGAGCTTCAGCAAACTCTTTATAATCGATAGGAGATGGCATTTCTATCTCCGATACTCTGGATAAGCTATCTGCCACAACGTTAAGTGAACCCGCTATATAACGGGAAAACTGACCGATCCAATCAAGATGCTGAATTTGACACGGGGAGCATTTCTCATGCCTTTGAGCAAATGCGCAAATTAAAGGTTTATGATCGGTATAAATTGAAAACTCGCGAATTTCCAACAAGTAAGAAAAATACCGAACAGAAGCGTAAATAGCGAATAATTTCCGATCATACACACTATAATGCTGATCACTTGGGGTAAGCTTACGCGAAAAAAAATGCTAAGAGTTTGAATTCATCACCCTAACATGGCATGTACTAGTTCTGGGGGGAGTTCTACAATTAATAATCAATTGGCACCGCTAATCAGGGCAAATAAGCCTACGTCCTTCTCAATTAAGGACACTTATGACCCATTTGCAAGAGTCGATGTGCAGGGTGCTCAAGAGCCATCGCCAGTCTCTAAAAGGACAAGGTCACAGAACTGTAATGATAGGGGCACAAAGACAGTAGCCGAATTAGCCCAGGAAGCAGATTGCGCTCATCAAGAGCAAAACGATATACAGGATATTCTAACAAGCTTAAACAGCATTGTAAAAGCAAAAGATAGCAAGGGCAATTACTACTTGCCTAAAAGAGCAAGGGATGCCTTTTTTGTTACTTACTGTGACCTAAGTCAAACCCTTACCAGGCTAAGGACGGATCTTCAAGAGGCCCGTAATACTATTGAGGTACAAACTACGAATGAGTGGGTAGCAAACGAACAGACACGACCAAATAGCAGACCAGCGGCAAAACTAAATAAAAGATGCCAAACAAATCAGGTCGAATTGGACATTAATGACCTTAAGCAAATACTGAGTAATACAGAGCAGCTGAAAAAAGGGTTAGATAGAAATAACGAGCTAATTGCAGCTCTAAGCAAAAGCGCAGAGGCCGACTGCACCCCGCAAACCTATGCAGACGCTGCAAAAAATAACAGGAAAGCACTGCTCCCAACTCCAAAAACCCCAACAAAAATTAACCTCCCAATACCACCTCAAAAAAATAAAAGAGACGTCATAAACAGCCTGAGCGCTCTGCACACCACTGCTGCTATCAATAACATCCAAGTTAGACAAAACTCTATTTCAATTAACTGTAACTCAGGCTCAGACAAACAACAGCTTATACAAGACTTAAATGACAACGAATTCCAGGTTGTTATCCCCAAGCAGAGGAGACAGAACATAATTGTCACGAATGTGCCTGTCTACATAAATCAAGAGCAACTTACAGATAAAATACATCAAATACTCAACACTAATCAAACGCACTTCCCAGTTAAATTATATAAGACTAACAAACACAGGACGAACCCAAACTTGCAACATTGGGTAGTCTCAGTAACCAAGGTATCAGCCAGCATTCTGTGCAAGCAAGGGTTTCTCTTTTTCGGCCTAAGCAAAGCAAGGGTTTCCAAATTCGTTAACATCACAAGATGCCATAACTGTCAAAATTTAACTCACAGAGAGGCTGACTGTAACTACAAGCCCATTTGCATGCATTGTGCTCGTGGGCACCATACCCAAGGTTGCAAGAACACCCAGTCCTGTCTCTGCTATAACTGCTACTACGTCAATAAGTGGAACGAGAAGAATAGAGATTGGATACCCCTTGACATAAACCACAAGGCAAACGATTACCGCTGCCCAACGTACATACAATCAAAATATGGCTACTGGCCATAATCAAGACATAATGGTCATTCCTCATTAAACTCGTTATCAATCAATTAATATCAATCTAATTCTTATCAATCTAAATCATTACTCCTTTATTACTGTTCTCTAATTTATTTAATCCTTTATCAATTAACTTTGTTT
>NC_092215.1:59782647-59790577 GCF_043381705.1 Parasteatoda tepidariorum | reverse complement strand
ACTCCCCGCGTAGTAAATGGTGACTGATGCAAGTTAAATCTGTCGAGTCTCAAAGTCCTCCATGTTCCCACAACAAATCAATACCTCTGGGGGTACTGATCCAGGAGTTTCCTTGTCTTCTGGATTGGTTCAAAATTACAAGGCTACGGCGTTGAACATTTGTAGTCGTAAACCCAAAAATTGGGTCGACTGTTCAACGGCGGTCATAAAATAAAAAATAAAATAAAATTCATCACCCTCTTTCTGGCTTAGAACCGCTCCAATAGTCCGATCTGAAGAATCGCACGTTGAAGATAATTCCGCATTTTGAGATGGATGCACTAACATAGTTAGTTGTTTCCCTTAAACTGACTTTGCATTTCTCAAAAGCAATATTTGCTTCCTCTGTCCAAATTATAGGCCGGTTATCATTTTTTTAGCCCCTTTAAGATAATCAGACAACATTGATTGCTCATGTGCAGAGTTTCTCAAAAACCTTCTATAAAAATTAATTAGAGCTAAAAATCGCCTTTACTCTTTAATAGTTTTAGATTGTTGATATTCTTTTATTACCTTAACTCTGTCTGGTAGCGGTTGAATTCCCTTTTCAGAAATCAAATACCCTAAAAAATTAACAGAGGATTGTCCCAAAACGCATTTTTCTGCATTCAGAGCAAGTCCTTATTTTTGAAATCTATGAAAAGTTTCTTCCAAATGTCTTAAATGCTCATTTTCATTTTCAGATGCTACAAGTACATCGTCGAGATAAGGAAAACAAAAATCCAAATCTCCGAAAATCTCGCACATAAATCTCTGAAATGTTTGCGCGGTATTACACAACCCAAAAAGGCATAAAAAGGAATTCAAACAATTCAAACGGAATTATTACCGCTGTTTTTGAAACATCCTCAGCAGCAACTGGAATCTGATGATAAGCTCTAACAAGATCTATAGTCGAGAATATCTTTTTATTAAAAAGATTATGAGTGAAATCATGCACATGAGGAATTGAAAATCTATCAGGAATAATTTGAGAATTTAACTGCCTATAATCTCTGCATGGTCTCCAATCATTATTTTTTGGGGTACCATGTGAAGTGGGCTAGCCCATGCACTTTTCGATGGTCTACACCAGGGGTTTCCAAGTTACATAAGACTGGGGGCCACAATTAAAAACACAAATTAAATGGCGGGCCGCAACTTTATCAAAATTTTATGTAGGACTCTTTTATATTTGAAGGAACATTAAATATTACTGTCAGATTTTTACCAAGTTGTACAAAACAAAAGTATTGAATTACAAATTAAAATAAGTAGATTTTTAAAAATATTTAATTGTTGCTAATAATATTTTTAAATATATTCAATAAATCATAAAAATTTGGGCTACAATAACTTTAATGTGCACCTATGAATTAAACAATTAAGGTGCAACAGATATCTAATTGTTGGGATATAAAACTTTAAAAAGGTTGGTATTAAAACTTACATAACAGTACACAAAATATTCAATGAGAAAATTGAGGTTTTCTGCTGCAACCACCAGATACAAATATGTGTGTAAATATTTTCGTCTAATTTAGTGGTTTCAAAAAGTTAAATGGGAGAATTTCTTCGAGAAAATTTCTGATAAGCACATGCCAAATTATATTCGCAAAATACAAAAAAATGAAAATAAAAAAGAGCAGCATACACGATTATTTTTGTATTTAAATAAATATTTTCTTGGGTGTAAAACCTGAGAAATAAATTTTTTTGCACCGTTGGTATGTTAAATTTCACAGAAATGAAGAAATTAGGTTTTATTAACGAGAAAAGTATTTTAAACCCATATAGATTTTTTACGAAAATTTTCCGCAAAAAAGTGACAAATAATATATTTTAGTTCGCGGGCCACAAAAAAAGCTTCGCGGGCCGGATGCGCGCCCCGGGCAGCCAGTTGGAAACTCCTGGTCTACACCTACCCTGAGATACCATATACTGAAATTCTCGCTTTGCAACCTGTAGCTTTTGAGGAGTTAATCTTCGAGCTTTAGAATAAACAGGTGCACCACGAGTTTCAGTATGATGCTCGGTGCTGTGTTTTACCTTAATAGGTGATTTTGGTTGACTTGGTTTGGTAATATCACCAAATTTTTTTTAGCAATTTTACATAGGGAGAGTTACCCTGAATAGTCGAAATACTTAAAGACTCGAACTCAGCAACAGTTTTTCCGAGCCACACAGTACCGGTGCCATTAAGCAATTTTTTTCGCTTTACATCCACCAACAAACCGTAATTCCCAAGAAAATCTACCCCTATTATAGGTTTCGAAATTGCTGCTAAGATAAATGGCCACTAGAATTTTTAAAATCTTAAATCCAAAGTAACTAATTTAGTACCAAAAGTTTTAATTTTGGTTCCATTTGCGGCATACAGTAAAAAATTAGAATGTTGAACTTTTTTCCTTTTTTTCATAGGTAAGATACTAACCGCAGAACCTGTGTCAACCAAATATTTATGACCTGTAATTTTATCAAAAACAAATAAGCGCTTTACCAAACCTTTTTCTACCATCACCGCCAAAACGGAAGGTCTATTTAGTTTTCCGACCCAAAAGTGCATGGTTGTTGACATTTGTTAGCTTTATTCCCAAATTTAAAATGCCACCAGCAATACTTCCGATTTATAGAGTTTCGAGCTTCTCCTTTTCCACGAGAGGGAGATCTATGTCTAATTTCTATTTTTGAGAGTCTCTGCTCAAGCACTTTTGCTGTTTCAAGCTGTTAAGCACTTTTCAATATTTTGAAAACCGTGCGATTCGACATTAAATGAAACCGAAGCGACAGCATCCTAATTAGAAATCTGAAAAACACTATCAGCCATTTTAGCTAAAGATTGCACATTATCTTTACTGATTGATAAAATTTGCTGAATTTGCAAAGGCAAGCGTTGCAACCACAAGTTTTTCAAAACCGCAGAGGAAATTTTATCTGCAGCTGAACTTTGCATCTCATAAAGAAGTTTTGAGGGTTTTTTATCGCCTAACTTAATACCCGAAAGCAATTTTTTTAGACGTAATGATTCAGAATCAGCATTTTGAGTAATTAGCCTACTTTTTATTTGAGTATAAGCTTCACTATCAGGTTTATTAAGAACGATATCTGAAACGCAAGTTAAATCATCATTACCTAAGGATGAAACAACATAATAAAATTTAATGGAATCAACTGTAATGTTAGCTAATTTAAATTGTGATTCAAGATGAGCAAACCATAATTCAGGTTTGTCGTTCCAAAAATCCGGAGTCGTAATTGCCACAGCAGAATTTTCACTAAATGAAATACCCTTAACACTGAATTTTCATTATTCGAAAGTAAAGTTTCCCTTTCCATTATAGCAGCACTTAACAATTTAGGGAAAAAAACCTACATAAGCATAAAATATATTACAAATTTTATACTATAAACCAGTAATAAATATAGCGTAAATATTTTGAAATGCAACAATTCTAAATATAGTAGGGAAATTTTTTTAAAGCACTTATAACAATGAAAACATCAGTCTAACATTTAAACAACTCATTTCATTTTAAAAAATTTAACCAAAATCTGACATTCAGCATCTTGACCGACCCGAAAAGTTACGACAAGAAATGCTAACTCACCGGGTCACCACTTGTAGCTTCATCTAGATTTGAACTCTGGAACCATCCTGTGTTCAGGAAATAAGACTTGAGACTCTAATGAACAACTAAAGAAAACATTTATTTTAGTTAAACAAAACATTTCACACGTCCAGTGTGCTCTCGTTCAATACAGCTAGGTGTTAAAGATGAATACATAGAAAAGCAATTATCGAATTCATGTCGTAACATTTATACTCTGAAGATCTGCACCACTTCAGTTCGCCTCACAAATAGTGATTGCTACCACAGCGGCGCCACATCTTCCATTTAAATCGTTTTCGCAAAGCATTGCTCACTTAAACAACAGGAAAATGTATTTTCCTACTCACAATTCACTTGTTTAATGTAATAGTACTAGTAATTTTTAACTCGATATAAACATAATTTGCATAATTATTGATAGGATTTTGACGGTGAATATGAAATTTGTTGTAATGGCGAATTTATCGCAATATGCTGTACTCGTTATATCGAGCCTTTCTTTATGTTTTCATGTGATTTCATAATTTATCTCTCACTCAATTTAAAGCTTGCCTCTTGAATCATTGAGATATTACTTTAAAGCGTAAAAATTCCCTCTTTAGATCAAAAAAGTATTTAGAATATTCTGTTTTTATTTTGTTTGAAACTTTTACTGGGCTCATATCCTGAAAAGTCCCAGTTGCAAAAGTCTTACATTTCCGTATGTGGTTGCTAAATTTAGTAACTTTTTGTAATAATAGATATACCGCTGCAAAGACAAGAAAAATATGACAAAAATGATTACTACGAATATTTTTTAGAGAATTATTAAACTGAAGCAAATTAAATTTGAATGA
Source organism: Parasteatoda tepidariorum (assembly GCF_043381705.1). Lineage (NCBI taxonomy): Eukaryota > Metazoa > Arthropoda > Arachnida > Araneae > Theridiidae > Parasteatoda > Parasteatoda tepidariorum. Next base: position 59,786,112 of record NC_092215.1, on the reverse strand, counting down.
TCTAGAATATTTTCAATAACAAGGGCTATGGATAGAATATTATATTTCTTGTGACTAATATGTTACGACTTATAAAGATAGTTTTCCAAGCTAAGATAAATGCTAATTATGTGCTAATTTTAAATAAATAAGATTTAAATAAATAAGAATTTTAGATAAATGCTAATTTTGCAACCGACATGTACGTTTTTCACGAAATTATCATATTGGACACTAAGGACAAGCCACCACAACTATTTTTAATTTAGTGTTTTACGCAGGCATATACTTCCTTCATAAGTAACAATAAACGAATCATGAAACCCTTCCCTCTTAAGAGCGTTCGTAATTTTTCGAATGATATAAACTAAATATTCAGTTAGCTTCAATAGACAATGCACGAATTTTGTTTTCGTAAATATATGTATTTCATCGAAACCTGCAAGAAAATGTGCTCGTGACGAATTATCGCTGCAGCGAATTGTCTCTGCAATGAATTGTGCTTGTGACGAATTGTGTTTGCCATGAATTGTGCCTACAACAAATTGCTGCCGTGACGAATTATGCTCAAAATGAATAGTCGTTGCGATGAATTGTACCCACTATGAATTGTTTCCGTGACGAATTATTTTTCGCGAAGAATTGTGCTGACGATGAACTGTCTCTTCGCTGAATTGTGCATGATGGAAAATATTAAAGAATATTGTTAAACATGGATTAAACATGGAAAATATTAAAGATTATTGGAAAAAAAAATTTATAAAAATTATTAAAATGAAATATTTTTAAAAATTTTTTAATTTTTTTCATTTATTTAAAATAAATAATTATAAAGCTGGAAAACAAAATAATGAAAAGATATAATCTTTTCATCAGCTCACATGATTATATCTGCAAAAAGGAGTGCTTTCTAGTAATGTATCAATATGGCCAAAGCAAAATATATCAATACATTAGTGTGAGGAGCACTCAAAAAAATTGAAACGAAAATAGAACACACTAACAAGGGAAACTAGGGAAGTGTGACTCGCCAATTTTGAAATAAACTAGTGGGATGTATGCCTTATGAGGAATAATTTTAGGGGGCAACATTCGTTTCGGCCCATAGAAGGTCCTGTGAGAGATAAAAAATAATTCAATATATAGAAAAATCGGTATTTTATTACTTCAATGCAGACTATTAGTTATTGTAATTGTCTCATAATCCAATTAATTTGGAATTAATTTGCTAATAAATAAACTAATCAAAAATTAATTAATTGTTAATTAATTATTAATTAATTGTTGATTAATTGTTGATTAATTATTCATTGATTGTTAATTAATTATTAATTAATTAATTGATTTGCAATTACATACTCCAATTAATTTGGAAAGTTTTTTGAAAAAAAAATTTAAAAAATTTGATGTCAATTTTTTTTTTAAAATTAACCTAACAGGTTTTTCTGAAAAACTACAGATATATAAAATTTTCGAAATCAATTTTGACAATAAATATGCATTATATAGTACGTGAAAGTACCACAAAATTAATTGGAGTATGAGACAATTACAATAACTAATAGTCTGCATTGAAGTAATAAAATACCGATTTTTCTATATATTGAATTATTTTTTATCTCTCACAGGACCTTCTATGGGCCGAAACGAATGTTGCCCCCTAAAATTATTCCTCATAAGGCATACATCCCACTAGTTTATTTCAAAATTGGCGAGTCACACTTCCCTAGTTTCCCTTGTAAGTGAAAAATATATACGAAATAAAACATATCAAGCAAAAAACAAAAAATAAAATTTAAAGAAAATACAGAACAAAACACAAAGCAAAATCTATAAGGCGAATAGCAAATTCAAATGAACTTACACTCACCGGAATCTTTCAAGTATGATTTGAAATATTTACGTAATATGATTGCCGGAATACAAAATATGAAAACTGAAGCGTAAATACAGGGGTCTTTTTAAGGGCGAGCTCTTACTGCAGTACTGAAGCGCGTTTGATTTGTTAGTTACCTTGGATTGGCCCGATGTGTGCAATGTAATAATATTATACTGGATAATTTAAAGTTTATAATTAATAAAGTTGATATTTAATTATAAAATTTTAATAATTTTAGAAAATTAACAATTATTTTTTTTAAAAAAAAGACATGATTTGCTAGTTCTGCACAGATTTTTTACCAGGCGCTAAAAATTATTTCTGTTCAAAACCATAAAAATAAGCTCAAAAAGCAACCTCCCAAACACATGAAATTAGAAAAACGAATTAAAAACGGAAACAAAATGAAAACGAAAGTAAGTTGATAAATTAATAATAAATAATATTAAGCGCTAAAGCTGCAAGAATATAGATTTCAAAAAATTATATATACAGGGTGTTTATAAAGTCCCGGACCCATTTTGATGTTTGATAACTCATAAAATAATAAAGATAGATACAAATTTATAACATAAATGGTTAGATAGACTCAAAAAGTTTCAGACCCTTGTCAATGAACTTCCACGTGTGACCCCTTCGTCGCACGGAGAATATCAAGTCGATAGTCAATTTCACGCCAGGTAGCGGCAAGTTCTTATGTATCTGGCATTGTTAATCGCCATAATGTGCGCCTATGGGGATTTGAAAACCCCCTGGAATACCGTGAGACACAAAGGGATTCCCCAAAGGTTAATGTTTGGTGTGGACTAATGCACGACCGAGTCATTGGGCCTTACTTTTTTACAGAAAAGACGGTCTCATCAGTCGTATACTTAGACATGTTGGAAAACTTCGTATTTCCACTACTAGAAGAGCTTCAGTCACATGTCTTTTTGCAACAAGATGGTGCACCACCTCATTGGGGTATAATGGTTCGTAGTTCTTTGAATGACCATTTTCCAGGAAGATGGATTGGGCGAGGAGGTCCAATTCCTTGGCCACCCAGATCACCTGATATAACGACGCTGGACTTTTTTCCTTGGGGATTTATAAAGGACAATGTTTACAGGAGGATCGTGTCGAACATTGATGACCTAAAAGCCAGAATTACAACTGCAATAGCCTCTGTGGATGCCGACATGCTTGCCGCTACCTGGCGTGAAATTGACTTGATATTCTCCGTGAGATGAAAGGGGCACACGGGTTCATTGACGAAGGTCACGAAACTTTTTGAGTCTATTTTACCATTTATGTTATTAATTTTAATTTATCTTTATTATTTTATGAGTTATTAAACATCAAAATGGGTCTGGGACTTTATAAACACCCTGTATAAATATATATATAATAAATAAATAAATACAAGAAAACACTAAGAAAGTTAAGAAGTTTATTTACCCAAAATTCCTTTACTAAATAATTTCCTTTGTTAATCTATACAGTTTTTCCATGTGCAAATCCATTTCGGGCAAATCCGTGGATAAAATTGTTTGCTAAAAATTTCTTTATTAATTTATACAATTTTCCATGTGCAAATCCATTTCGGGCAAATCCGTGGTTAAAATTAT
>NC_092215.1:59770920-59781604 GCF_043381705.1 Parasteatoda tepidariorum | reverse complement strand
AAAAATGTGTGCATTGTGTAAATAACATTGGATGAAATAAAATAAAAGGTAGGTAAATTTGTTTTTATTAGCTAATAGTAAAATTAAATATTTATTCCGTTATACTGAATCTGTAATATAAGTTATAAAATTTTAAGAATGTCATTTTTACTTAATCAGGTTCTGCTGTAATGTATATATATATATATATATATATGTATATTTCATTCAGCTATTTAGAACGTCAAAAAGAGAAGTTTTATCCGTAAAAGGAGAAGACAAAATTATAATACTCTTAGATAAAGGATAAAAAAAATTTTGCATAAAATAAAGGAATGAACTCAAATTTACAGAGTAATCGAATTTAACAAGGTTTTTCAGTTTTTCGAGTCTCTCGTTATACATATATATTACATATATATACATATATATACTGTATATATTACTAAATATAGTAAAAATTCGTCATAACGACAATTCAAATTAGCAAATGAAATTGCTGTTGTTCTAAAAATATCGTTATAAATAAATGCTCATATTTGATGTTAAAATCATTAACTTTTCTGTAGTAGAAGAAAGTATTTCCTTAAAAATATTTGCCGAAATATTGCAACGATCTTTAACTAATTATAAATAAAAAAAATTTGTACCCTTATCAAAACCTTTGTAAAATTTATCGAAAAATGCCGTATTCTTTTTAATATGATGTAATTTGTTCCGTATTTTCATTTAAATCGATTACAATCCCCTTTGCAAACCAAAACGCTTTGTCAAATCGGATTTTTCTTGGGAATTCTAGTATGCTAAAAAATGAGGGTTTCTGATTTGCCCCTTCACTCCCAGGGAATAAGTTTTGGAGGGTTCAAATCATTGAATGCGTTTTTTGAAAAATTTTCTCACTTATATTTTCTGATTTTTGATCGAATACATTTTTTTTCGAGTTTTCGATACTTTTTGGACACTTTATATGTAATTGTAACAAGGTTTTTTCAAAAGTTAATGCAGTAAAATCTTGATGTAATGAATATTGAGTATTACACTAAGAACGACGAAATCAACGTCAAAATACTAAAATACGTTTAGAGCGAGTTAAAAATTGCTAACCTTTCGCTATTTCGACAGAAGAACATGTTATCAGTACAGGCATATCACTTCATCTTAGTTCCTTCAAGTTTATAAAATTTATTCGATACTATTGAAATTAATATTTTGCGTTATCAAAGACGTCAAAAATTGTTTTAATATTAATAAAGATAAACTGTTTTGTTTAAGCTAAAATAATCCTTTTCATACAAAAGTATTATTTATTAAAAGTATTATTTATTATTTTTATTAAAAAGCATAAATCCAATTTCTTATGCTATCATCTAAGTGGAAATTATGCTTATAAAAGGAGAAAGATTTTGACTGTTGAATAGATTGTAAGTCTTTCAAACTAAGGTAAGAAACAAGAAGAATTATTTAAAAAAGTGTAAATGTGTTTACTTGAAATACTCAAAAATACTGTTTTATTCTTCTTATAAATAGATTACCATGATAAAGTAAATATTTCTGTTACCTACATAATCTTTACGATAACATTCATATGAAAGACTTCGAAAAATATTAGCTTTTAATTTTACTCCTTTTCAAAGCTTGTTTGATATTCGAAAAAAGAAAAAATTTTACTAAAGTAAAAACTTCCAATTTTCATATAATTATTTGTAGAAAGTTTTAAAAAAATGACTCAAAGGATCTTATTTCTTAAAAAGAAATATTTAAATAGTTTTTATTTAGCGGTGTCCTAAAAAATTTTCATTTATTCTGTACTATGAGATGAAAAAAAAATAAACAATTTTCCTTGCATAAATTGATAGTGGTAAAGTGAGTCAGAAAAAAATGTCACCCTAAATAATTTTAGTTCTAATGATCAGATTTTCATGTACTAAGTGCTAAATCTTAATAGTTCGAAAGGTTGACTAAGAATTTTTTAAACATTGAAATTCTTCAACTGATCGTTATATTACAATCGTTAAATTACATTGAAACTCTTCAACTGATCGTTAAAAATTACATAGTTTAAAAAGATTAAAATTTTTTTTACCTTTCTTAAGAAAATAATAAATAATTAATGAAAATTATATTTTAAGTGGAATTTATTTTTGGTTAAACGAAGTTTATAATTGAGAGCCGAAAGTTTTTGATCCGCTTAAAAAGTTCCCAAGATATAGAGAAATAAGCATAAGGGTAAATTAATATAAGGAGTCCTAACTTTCGACTGCTCTTCTAAATAAATTATTATGACCATTTTTTTTTTCAAACTACGACTATACCCCCCGGGAGCCGAGGAGGCTAAGGGGATCGAGCATTCACCTTCCAATGAGGTTAACCGGGTTCAACCGGGTTGGCTGGTTGATACGAATTCTGCACTCGGCTCGACCTTCCACAGTGCTGACCTCAGTGGTCGACGAATCATGGGTTAAGAGTCCCTCTGCCTTCAGGCTAATCATGAGAGGTTTTCGTGGTTTCCCTCTCCATGTAACGCAAATGCGCGTTATTTCCCTCGAAAAGTCCTCCACGAGGGCAAAATTTTGCCCAATACTTTATTCGGGAGTTCCCTTGTCTTCTTGCTCGGGTTCAAAATTACAAGACTGCGGAGTTGAACATTGGTAATCATAAACCCAAAAGTGGGTCAGCTCTTCAAGGAAGGCTAAAAATTATAAATACACCCTTCCCCCCCATACTTTGATGACTAAAGGAAAAAAAACTATGCATTCAGAGTAAGTTCGTTTCTCTGTCTGCTTTCGAAATTTAACTAACAATTATCACTAATTAATTAGCTCATTTAAAATCAAATATTCGATTCATTAAGATCTTCATTTAATGATGTACATCTGAGAAAAAGAAAAAAGGAGAGAAACATTTGAATTGTTTAAGTGTAATCATTTCCAGGAAATATTTTGAAAGGTTAAGAAAAAAATTGAAATTTATTTTACTTCGAAGCAGGGTTTAATTACGTTGAAAGACATAAACAAATCCATTTCAATATTTGCCAAATTTGAGGGTTTTTTCTCAGAAACTACTGAATTGATTTTCAAAAAATTTTGCTTTCTTTGAATCCTCTAAAAAATGTGTTAACATGAGATATTTCGTAATTCAAAAAAATTCAGTTTTAATATTAAAACTTGTGTTGAAAATTTTTTTAGGTCAAAAACGTTGACTATGCAAGGAGAAAAAGAATTCTGGTATAATTACCGTACTGTGTCTAATAAAATCAAAATATATGATATTTATAAACCATTCATTTGGTAATTTTTCTGTTCTGATCTATAATCTGAATGGTAATTTTTCTGTTCTCTTATGGTGATGGTTTACTGGAAATTCTGGTTTTTAAAATTATAGTTCGTATTACCAAATATTTAGTAAAAATTTCAGAATCAGGAAGTAAATTTAATAAAATAAATGTTGTTTTTTTTGTTTGGTAATTTTTCATGTTTATATGATAATGATTCACTGGAAATTCTGGTTTTTAAAATTATAGCTCTCATTATCAAACATTATGCAAAAAATACAAAACTGAAAATTAAATATAATAAAATAAATAAATTTTATGTCATGCTTCTAAAAATCATAATGTAACCAAATTGTTCCACATTTACTAAATATTCTCACATATTTTACCATCACATTTTATGGTTAGTTCAACCAACATCTAACCAAAGTGCTTCGTTAAAAATTATTGGGCTTTTTTGGTACTTCCATAGTGCCAGAAACACGGTAAATTTAACCATATTCTGGTAGATTCGACCACACTTTTTTCTTAGTGCAATAATAAACATGCGATTAAAGTTTTTTTAAGAAACTTGTTAAAATGTGCACTGAGATAAAAAGAAATCTATATATTACCCTGAAAACCTTCTGTTGTAACGATCTGTGGCATCATCACAGACTCGTCACACAGAACGTCATCACAGAAGTTTCCTTCATTAAAATGCAACGCGGCTGGAAGAAGCCGATCAGCCAAATGCATATCAGCTTTCCCGAACGACGCGCCTACACTCAACTAGTATAAAAAAGCAGCTCGCCGTTGGTCAGCATCCCACTTCGATTTCAGTCCTCACCTGGAGATGTGTGCCTGACCTAACCAGCCGAGTCCGGAAGTATTGATGCCTCTTCCACTTACTTAGATGGTTGATTTTATTTTGTTAACGCCTTTAGAATTTCATTTGTTTATAAGAAAATAAACGAAGTTATTTTTATGAAAAGTTGCTGGTGTCCTCTAATTGCTAAAGATGGTGACCTCAGGACTAGAACGAATTTGAAAGGAGTTGTGCAAGGTTGAAGAAATTTCCTCACGTAAGTTCCTTATTTTTGCTCATAAAAGGTCTTTCTGATTGCCATCTGCCGTACTAGGAATATTCTGTGCTTTTTTAAAAAATTCTTTTTTACAATGGCTACTGATAGTGAAGTTAAGCGTGTGGCTGCTAAAACACCTCCTGTTTGGCGGGATAATATAGAGTTGTGGTTTAGTAATATTGAGTCCCAATCCGAATTTGCGATCATTACTGCGGACGGTACAGAATTTCACTATGTTATTTTTGCGTTGGACAGTGAACTTTCATTTTTTGTCGCTGACATATTGAAAAACCCTCCGGCGGAAAATTTCTACGTAGCGCTCAAAAAACGTCTAATCGATCAATTTTCCGATTCTGAAACTGCTCGTATTAGGACTTTATTATTTAATATGTCGTTGGGTGATCTGAGACGGTCTCAACTTTTACTCAAAATGACGCAATTGTCCGATACTAAGGTTTCAGATGAAGTAATTAAAATGATCTGGCTTCAACGTTTACCATTAAACATTCAACAAATTCTATCAGTCAGTTCGGATAAGTTAGAAAGTTTGGCTACAACTGCCGATGAAATCTCTGAAATTACTAATATAACCCCTACCGTTTCCGCAATACAAGATGACTCTGATAGAATTAGTAGACTAGAAGTAACTGTTGCCGAACTGAATAAAACCATAAAGAGACTTTCATCACTTAGGTCAAAAAATGCCGGCCAGGTGGCCGAGTGGTTAGCGTGCCTGACTGCGAAGTCAATGGCTGCGGGTTCGAATCCCGCTCTGGGCATGAATGTTTCTCTCTCTGTGTGTTGTCTTCTGATGTGTGAATGTATGAATGTGGCCCACCCTATGAGCGGGTATTTGTGGCAGCGTAGCGTGGGTAATGTTGCTCACCTCCGTGACTTTGGTTCACAGGTGCCCACTGGATAACGATAAATGAGCAACACTTCCGGCATCTTCTAAGGCGAAGAACGAAAGTTCAGTGCCTGCCATTATTAAAAAAAAAATTTAGGTCAAAATCTCCCACAAATAGGCTGCGAGGCAAGTCTCCCTCGAGAAAACAACAGTATTCTACATGCTGGTACTATTTAAAATTCGGAAATAAAGCGTTGAAATGCAAACAGCCATGCAGTTTTCAGGAAAACTAGCTTGCTCGCAAGTTTCGGCGACGGCTGCTGCGAGTAATGATCATAGTTGCTTATTCATTAAATTATTCATTAGCTTATTCATTTCCGGTACGAAGTTTCTGGTAGATAGCGGATCAACAGTTTCGGTTTATCCCGTTCAGCGTCCAGCGAAACATCTTGATGAAAATATCCAATTACTTGCTGTTAACGGCCCAAAGATTTCCACTTATAGGAAAAAGGTGCTTACATTAGACTTAGGATTCCCGCGAACTTTTCTGTGAACCCTCATTCTGGCTGATGTGGCACGGCTGATATTAGGTGCGGATTTCCTTGAACGATTCAAACTCATTCTGGATATTAAAAATTGTCAACTAATCGATAACACATCTGCGAAGTACATTCGTGGTTTTTACACCTCACAGCCGAGTAACAGCATTACCGCAATAGGTAAAAATTCGGTATATCATGAACTTTTATTTAAATTTCCGAATTTGACTAATCCTTCAGTTAATGTCGTAGTTAAGGATCATGGAACTATGCACTGTATTATCACGAAAGGTCCTCCTCTCTGTTCCAGTGCCCGTAGGTTACCGCCTCATAAATTAGCTGCCGTTAAAAAGCAATTTCAGGAGATGGTCGACAGGGAATCTGCCGCCCTTGGAGCAGCCCCGTACATCTGGTGCCTAAAGGGAAGAATAATTGGCGTATTCGTGGGGGTTACCGCCAGCTCAACGGCGCCACGGAGCCGAGCAGATATCCAATACCACACATTCTTTAATCACCACAATAGGGTTGTTTGAATTTAAGTATATGACTTTCGGATTAAGAAATGCGGCCCAAACTTTTCAACGGTTTATTGATGAAACATTATGAGGCTTAAAATGTTTCGCATACCTTGACGACTTACTTATCGCATCAACCGATTTTAAAACACATCTAGCGGACTTGGAGGGTATTTTCACACGTTTAAATACTAAAGGACTGGTTTTAAATTTGGATAAATGCATATTTGGTGTAAAAGAACTTACCTTTTTGGGATGTTTAGTTTCGAAAGATGGGATCAGACCAGATCCCGACCAAGCTGCGGTACTTAGCAACTATCCAAAACCAAGCACAGTTCGCGCTTTACTACGGTTTTCAGCAATGATCAATTTCTCTCTTAGATTTATTCCCAAAGCTGCGATTCAACAAATGGCACTTTACGATCTAATAAAAGGCAGGAAGAAGAATGACTCCATCCCTTTACAATGGACTGATGAATCTGATGAAGCTTTCAATATTTGCAAGCAGTCAATCTCAAACGGTGCACTTTTAGCTACCATACCCTAATGCTAAAATTTATCTGTCAGTTGATGCTTCAGACCTTGGCATAGGAGCTGTATTACAACAGCATATAGCTGATAGATCTGAACCACTTGCGTTCTTCTCTCGTCGTTTAACACCTGCTGAAAGTAAATACAGTACTTACGACCGAGAGTTGCTTGCAATTTATAGCGCCATTAAAAATTTCCATTATACACTGGAAGGTCCTTCCCAGTTTTTACAGACCATAAGCTGTTAATTTTTGCTTTTAGCCAGAAGCACGAAAAAATTACCCCCCGTCAACTCAGGCACTAAGACTTTATTAGTCAATATACTACTGATATTCAATTTATTTCAGGTAGCGATAACGTTGCCGCTGATGCATTCTCTCGTATAGTGGAAATAGATTTACCTAGTACGATAGATTACGCGACAATGGCGGAGGCGCAATCAAAAGACGCTGAACTGAGGGAATTACAATCTAACCCTTCGTTGACGATCAAGCCGATCGTTTTTAGCTCAAGTTATCAACCACTATTTTGTGATACCTCTACGAGTAACATACGCCCGTATGTTCCGGAGAGCCTCAGACACCTTGTGTTCAAGACAATACACAGCTCGTCTCATTCAAGCTCCAGACCGACCACTCACGCCGTTGAACAGCGATACAATTGGCTATCAATGAAGAAAGACCGTGTGGAATGGTGCAAGAAATGTTTGAACTGCCAGAGATAAAAAATATCACGGCACATCAAAACCCCTCTTTGACGATTTCCAACTGTTGTCGACAGATTTCGACACGTTCACTTGGACATTGTTGGACCCCTTCACCCGTCGCAAGGATACACTTACCCCCTTACGTGTATCGATCGCTTCACTCGATAGCCGGAAGCTACTCCCCTGAAAGATCAGTCTGCTGAAAGTGTTGCTAACGCTTTCTTTTCAGGATGGGTCGCTCGGTTCGGTGTCCCAGAGATTATCACGACTGACCAAGGTCATAACTTTGAAAGTAATTTATTTTCAGCGCTTTCGAAGTCTCTGGGTACCAAACGTAATAGAACCACAGGTTACCACTCTTCCGCAAATGGCTTGATCGAACGTTTTCACCGGCAATTAAAGGGAGCTCTCAGGTGTAGTCTCGCCGGCACTGAAAGATGGATAGAGAAATAGCCGATCGTCCTTCTGGGAATCCGAACTGCCTTAAAGGAAGATCTTAACACCTCGACAGCAGAGCTGGTATACGGCTGTAATCTTCGCCTGCCTGGCGAATTTTTTCTTCTTTCTCAGGTACGAAGTCTCCACAGCAGCTGCTACTATCTTTGAGGGAGCACTTCCGGCAGATTTAACCAACACCTACGTCACGTCATCGGTCAACGTTTTTCCATGCTTCCCTGAAAGACACTTCGCATGTTTTCATCCGTGACGATGCTGTCCGTCGTCCGTTCTAGTCTCCTTACTCTGGTCCTTATCCGGCCCTTATGAAAAAATCGAGGTATAAATGAGGTATATTTTAAAGGTATAAAGGAGGTTGTTATTTAAATACGTCGTTAAGGTTAAAAAGGGTGCAAATGAATACCTCAAAATCAACCTCAAATATACCTTGAATATACCTCCAGAGGTATATATGTTTCAACCTGAGGTGTTTAATTTTACATCTGTAGAGAGGTTGATATTTACTACTTAAAAGTGTTTCATTTTCAACCTTAGGTTATTACTTATCAGTCTGAAGTATATTTTTTTACACTTGTGAAAGTATTTATTCAACAACCTAAAGTGTGTCATTTTACACTTCAGGTTATTATAAATCAACCTCAGGTGTATTTTGTTCAACTTCAGGTAATTATTTTTCAACCTCAGGTATCTAATTTTATGCTTATAGAGGTATATATTTATCAACATTTGGTGTCTCGTTTTACACTTCAGGTTGTTATAAATCAACCTCAGGTAATTATTTTTCAACCTCAGATATCTAATATTATACTTGTAGAGGTATATATTTATCAACCTGTGGTGTGTCGCTTTACACTTCTGGTTGTCATAAAACAACCTCAGGTGTATTTTGTTCTACCTCAGGTAATTATTTTTCAACGTCAGGTATCTAATTTTATGCTTGTAGAGGTATATAATTTTCAACCTAATGTGTGCCATTTTGCACTTCTGGTTGTTATAAATCAACCGGAAGTGCATTTTCAAAAGGTTATTTTTTATTAACGTCATGTGCTCCATGTTCTACCTTAAGTTATCATTTTGTAACCTCGAGTGTATTTTTAGAAGTATTAATTTATCAACCAAAGATGCGACATTTTACACTTCAGGTTTATAAAGCTCAACCTAACGCTGTTTTTTTTTAGTACTTACGAAGTTGAGGTGTTATACGGACCACCTAGTTTATAAATTTTTAAGCTCACTATATAAAAATTATAATATATATAAAGATATTATATATATTATATGAAGAATAATGAATATCATTACATTTTTTCACTAGTAGAGATCTTCATTTATCAATCTGAAGTTTTTAATATTAAACCTTCGGCAGTAATTGTTTCTTTTGTTAAGCTATAAAAGAAAGTTTAAAATGCATAATTCTTCTGTAATTTTAATAGATTGAATTAAATCATCTTAAAATAACATTTATCCAAATTCTACAAATAGTAAAAATTATTTATCGGAACTTACATTTTTAGAAGATAGTTGTCTAAGGCGCTTGAATTTCTAAAGCTATAAAACTAAAAATTTAAATAATTAGTCAGCTGCAATTCAAATTACATTTATTTAAAACTAAAATTTCATTTTTTTTACAAATCAACAAAATCATTTTAAATACTGTTTCCGTCTACCTGTTGAAACTTGTAATTATTGAAGCCTAAAAGAAAAAAAATATGAATTAGTTAGAAAGTCATATTTACAATAATAGTGCCAGGTTTTAAAATATAAAAATATTAGAAATTGTTTTTTTATGATTTAAATTAACTGGATGAAATTAGTTTTCTTTTTCTGATAAATAGAATTACTCTTCTGTCATTTCTATTCAATTGTCGTAGCTAAAAAGCATGACAGGTACCACAGCCACAAAATAAAATACACTGAAGACAGTACTACCATTACCAACATTTACAGAAATTCAAATATATAATTCCAATCTTATTATGCAATTTTAACACTTTTTATTTTTCTATACATCTGGTATCATTATGGTACTTGTAAGTTTGATAATTAGATTTTTTTTCTTACAAATCTTTAAACTCAGTAAACCTAGTCTATATTTTTAAACTTTTTGTCAGACTTCATGAAACTAATAGCTTTTATATAAATGTTTGATGCTGATTCCGAAAAGAACTTCCGTTATTGTCAATCACATCAGAGTTTCTTAAAAAATAATTGTTTTAAAATTTTTTAATCAATGTAATCAAGAATCAACAATCGTTTAATGAATTAAAAATTTAAGGTTATGTACCGATTTGTAATATTTTTTTACACTCAATCGAATAGAACAAATTACAAGCTGATAAAGAGCACTTATTTCAAAGTTGTGAGTAATTTTATGTGAGGAAAATGTCTAAGGGAGAATGATTTGAAATAATATTTTTATAATAAGTTGAGTACAATATCTCTTATATGGGTCATTCTCACAAAAAGGTGATTTTTTAAGTCCCTGAGTAATAAATATTAGGAAATACAGCAGATTTCTTAATATTTTTCTTTATCATTTTTCGTGAAGTTCTTCACTAACAAATCATATGCATTTCCGCTAAATGTATTTAATATTTCATTCTTATTTTTTAATAAACATGACTTCAAAATCCCCTCCGTGGACGTCCCTACGTCTGTGGCACAAAATAATTTTTAATGCCTGTTAAACAATTTAAATGTTATTTTAATGATTTTTGTAGTTTTACCTAGTTAAATGTTTATAGTAACTTTTTATTTAATATTTTTTTAAAAAAAA
>NC_092215.1:59761413-59769521 GCF_043381705.1 Parasteatoda tepidariorum | reverse complement strand
AATCGTTACTTTTTTTGTTCAGTACTTGTACTTTTACTTGTACTTTTTACTCGTTACTTTTTAAAATAAGAACTTTTTACTTTTTATTCGTTACTTTTTTTAAAATTACTTGTACTTTTACTCGTTACTTTTTAAAAGTAACGTTGCCATATGTGACCAGTAGCATTACCCTAAACAGCGACGAGAAATATTTCAATTGTTTTCCCTTATTGCTAAGCCTACACCAATAGACTCTAAGAATATCCTCCAACTTAAATTATTTAGGATCAGGACGCGTCTTTAAAACAAAAATAATAAAATTTAAGTTTGAAAATTGAAGCATATTTGATTAAAAGTGATAAAACTGAATTAATAAATGTCAAGCACACTTACAGAATTTCGAATAGACTTTCGATTGTCAACACACACGCCATTTGCCGACTCGCATGGAACTCTGGGAAGTGAGCTAGTTAAGATGAAGTGTACCTTAAACAACCTTAAAACAAGCTTAGGTATAAATAAAATGACCTCATACACCTCAATAAATACCTCACTCTCTTTAGTTGAAATAAGGTATGTTTTTTTATACCTCGTAAATACCTCACTCTTGTTAGTTGAAATAAGGTTGATTTTTTTCATACCTCATAAATACCTCTTTTGTTATAAGTGTAAGAAAAACAACCTCGTATACCTTCAAAATCACCTTATCAGTCTGGTTGATTTGAAGTGGATTTAAGACAAGATCAAAATAAGCTTAGGTATAAGTAAAATGATTTCATATACCTCAATAAATACCTCACATTCTTTAATTGAAATAAGTTAAAAAATTTTATACCTTGTAAATACCTCATTCTCGTTAGTTGAAATAAGGTTGATTTTTTTAAACTTCACAAATACCTCTTTTGTTACAAATGTAAGAGAAACAACCTCGTATACCTTCAAAATCATCTTATCAGTCTGGTTGATTTGAAGTGGATTTAAAACAAGCTCAAAACAAGCTGAAGTGTATATAAAACAACCTCGTCAACCTTAATTACAACCTTTACTAGGTATAATTTTTATTGCTATTTTCTCAGCAACCTCAAATATACCTCAAATCAACCTTGATACCTCAAAAATACCTCATATCAACCTTAAATATACCTTAAATTTTCGTAAGGGGGTGATCGAACGCAAGCCGAAGTTTTTTCAAGTCCAGATCGGAACTCAGAAGAAATGGATCTCCATTGATAGACTTTAGCCTGCCCATTCTTTTTCACAGATTAAAGAGGCTCCAGTCATCCCGCCGCCGATACAACCCGTGAAGCCTGCTCTTAAAACGTCCACAACAACTTGGTCCGATCGACACGTCCGTTTCCGGATTCCCGTGTCTTAGCGTTCTGGACTGGTAGGGGAGTCCTGTGGCGTCATCACAAAAGTTTCCTTCCCTAAAATGCAACGCGGCTGGAAGAAATCGATCAGATATATGCAAATCAGCTTTCTCGAACGGTGCGCGCCTACACTCAACTGGTATAAAAAGCAGCTCTCCGTTGGTCAGCATCCCACCTCCCAGTGATGATCTCTCTTTTCCTCCAATGACTCACCACGATAAGGACTTATTTTCTTCAACAACATATGACCTATGAACTATTTCGACTTATTTACCTTACGACTAAACAGATTCGATGAATCGGTAAGTGGCGCTTCGCGCCAAAGGCCGAGGTAAACAAAATTTCCAGCGTTCCAGCGGTCAGCATCCCACTTCGATTAACCAGCCGAGTCCAGAAGTATTCATGCCTCTTCCACTTACTTAGATGGTTGATTTTACTTTGTTAACGCTTTTAGAATTTTATTTGTTTATAAGAAAATAAACAAGTCATTTTTACGAAAAGTTTCTGGTGTCTTCTAATTGCTAAAGATCAAATTTTCACGTACTAAGTGCTTATCTCAATTTTTTTAATGGTTAATCTCGAATATGTTAGTTGATTTGCGTTATTTATTAATTAAGCAACGATTTCAGACACAGACGTACTTTCTCCGGATAAAAATACTTTTTTCCTGACAGGTTTTGAATCTCGAACTTCATAATAAATGAGAGGTAGTTGAAATATGGAAAATATGATCGAAGTAGTTTAATCTGGGTCGGTCAGTTTATGCCTTTTAATGTTAAAATAACTGTTGGTGCATTTTACCATATTTTGTAAACTTTTTAATCGAATCGAAAATTTATTATACACTGTAATAAAGCTCATTAAACCAAAAATAATTTCATGCAAAAAGAAATTTTGATAATAATTTTCTATTATTTTATTTTATAATGGTCGAAAAATTATTGAAATTGTAGTCTTGAGAGAAAAAAATAGAATTACAACTTCTGTAAGATATAGCTCAGATATCATTCGATCGATTTTGTTCATATTTTCTCGAAAAATTACATGGTAATTTTCTTAAAATTACATGGCTTATAATTATTGTAAGACTGTGTACGTCTTATAATTCAAAAAATTTTCTTCCACAAAACTAAATTCAAAAGCGAGTGAAAGGATGTAGGAATTAAGGATCCGAACTGTTGAGGGACCGGTTGAAATTCCTTACAAGAAGTGAAATGTTTTTTAATTGCTGGGGTTTTTCTTATATATATTTATATGTGTTTGTAATACTCCGCAATTTAAGTAAAATAATTTTTCACATTTAGTAAATATTAATAATTTTACTAAAAGTTAACATTTAACAATATGAACGAAAAAATATGAAATTGATTTTTTAGTATATTCATGAAAGTTGATTTTTTAAGAATTAAAGGAAAACTGTTTCTTTAAAAATTCTTTTTAAAAAACTTGCAAAATGAGATAGAAATTTGTATTTTTAGCCCGCAAAGAATTTTTTTCGTAAATTACGCGTCGTCAGACATGAAACAAAATAATACAAAAATTATTAAAAATTACGATTTTCTGCATAGAGTTTTATTTGGGTAATAACATTTTATAATTTTGTATTTTGCAATGAAAAATTATGTTCTTTAAAATTATGTAAAAAATTGTATACTTTATGATGCAAAATTTTTCGACTAATATTAAATAAAATAATAACAAATGATAAATGTTCATTAAAATGTATTTTTTGCATGGAATTATCTGTGGATAAAGGAATTTTATAATTATGCGCAAAAATTTTTAAATTCTTTTTAAAAGTTCTCTAGAAATGGCGAAATGCGCAAAAAGTAAAATTAACGTTCAGGTGTTCAAACTTTGGACTGCTCTTCTGACCAAACTATAGGGACCATATTTTCCAGATAGCGTTTACCTCCTGCATTTAGCGGGTCAGAAACCAAAATCTATCGACGAAAAGGTATGTTAAGAGGAAGTGCGTTTTAGTGTCTGATTTCATAACTTAAAATATCCGGTGATAGCTGAGTGCGCTAATTGTTTTCTAAAACGTGGTGGACTGCGTTGCTAACATCTTATCACCCCTTGACTGAGGCAGTGGTTTCCAAACATGATGTTACAACGCCTCCCTTAAAAATATTTAATCATTTGGCGCTCCCCCCCCCCTGAAGATTTCATAAAATAAAAACACAAACATTTTTACTCTTATGAAATTTATTCATACAAACTAATGGAAAACGATATTTTATTATTGTTTTTAATGAGATGGATGTGCTTGTCTATTAGCTCAAAGTTTATCAAATCTTGGTGTTTGTGACGATATAGCTACTCGTAGCTCCTTTTCTACAACTAAACGAGCTCGATATTTGGATTTCATTGCAGCCAAGGTAGAAAATCCCGTTTCGCATAAATATGATATTGCGAACGGCAGCAGTACTTTCAAAGCTTTGTTTGACAAAGTGTTATATTCTGTATGAAGATTCAACCAGAATTGAACCAGAGATACAGTCTGAAATTTATGTTTTAATGTAGTATCACAAGATAACTCAATCAATTTTTCTTTTTCAATACTTGTCAATCCAAATTCATCATCTTCTTCGTCGATAAATGGATTCTGTATCCACGCAAACTTTGTAAAATCAAGATCACCAAAATAATTCGAAAATTGAAGCAACAAACCATTCAAGTGTTCCACAAAGAGATTTTTGTTTGCTTCTATGTTATCTCGGGCGCATAAATTTAAACGTGGAAACATATCAAACTTATTTTTCTGCAAATTTGATTTCCATAGCTCTACTTTTTTAATAAATGCTTTCACTTTGTCTTTTTGTATAAGCAAATGCATTTACGGTCCCTGCATTGATTTATTAAGAACACTCAATTTTTCAAAAATGTCAACCAAATATGCAAGTTTAACGATAAAATTATCATCCCTAAACATATTGCCGTCTTCATTATGATTTTCCTCGAGAAACATGGCAAAGTTCAAGTATCCTTTGAATCATTTTTGCGCGAGATAGCCAGCGCACTTCACAATAGTACAGAAGTGACGTGTAATTAGCTCGCATATCTTCACACAGTTTTGCGAACAACCTTGCTTTTAATGGACTGTTTTTTATGTAATTTATAACTTTCGTTACTTTTGCGAAAAGATTGTTAAGTTCCTCGCTTATAGTTTTTGATACGAGAGCTGCTCTGTGGAGCATGCAGTGCGTCCAGAGAACCTCAGGTGTTTTCATTTTAACTGGTGTTTGAAGACAAGTTTTGTGTCCCGCCATTGATTGTGCACCGTCAGTACAGAGCCCAATGCAATTATTACACACTACGTCGGTCTCATTAAAAAATCTGCCTATTATTTTGAAAATTTCATTGGATGTGGCTCTGTCAGGAATTGGTCTGCAAAATAAGATATCTTCAATTATATTAGTATCGTCAACATATCGAACATATGCAATTAAATGTGCGTCTTTAACTACATCAGTAGCTTCATCTACTTGTATGGCGAATTTTGAAGTACGCATTCGAGAAACTAATTGGTCACAAAGATTTTCAGATATATCATCAATTCTTCTGCCAATTGTATTATCAGCAAGCGGTATTTGTCGCAGCTGATTCGCATAAGATTGGCCAAACATTTTTTTGACCATATCAATAGCTGCTGGCAAAACTAAGGTTTCTGCTATTGTGTGGGGTTTTTTACATTGCGCGATTCTGTACGACACTAGGTATGATGCTAGTAATGCATTTGATGGAATATGAAGAATTTTTTTGAAATTTTGCTTGTTTTTTGATAACTCATCCAATTTTCATTGAAGAAATTCTTGGGGCTTACCAACGTATTCAGAATGAATAGTTACAAGGTGCCGTTTCAATTTACCGGGTCTCATACTATCAGCAGCCAAAACTTTTGAACACAACAAACACATTGGTTTTTCCACATTATCGTTAATAATATTAGTAAATCCGAACGATAAATAGGATAAGTCGTATTTCCTTGTCTTGGGAGTTCTTCCTTCCTGTTCCTTGTGGCTTGTATTCCCACTACTTGTGCCAACTTCAGAATCTTCATTATTAGTGGATTTTCGCTTATATCCTATCAAAAACTTATCCATTTGTCTGGAAATATTAGGAATAATATTATATTATTCTAAAAAAATAAAACTATTAAATTACTTACTAATATGATCAGTGGGCAATCACGTCAATAACAATAGAAACACAACCTAACACTGCTGAACCAATTAAATATTAGCTGTGACACGAAACAAATTGGTGAGCAAAACGTGCGTCGATCTTTTCTGGATGTGTGGCATCCAGTGCTGTTAGTGCGCGGGCATCTGGCTTTTGTAAAGTTGTGTCGGTCGAGTGCCGCTAGTGTCGCTAAATTAACGACGGCCTTGGTTCAAAAGATTTGCCGAGGTCTAGGACGTCTAGGTATATGGATGTTAAGTTACGAAATGTTTAGTTGAACTATGCGCGATAAAGCACGATGGTATTTTTTCATTTATTCTCTCATTTTTTACATAGAAAACTTCAGCAGTAATTTGGAAAATTGTCCACTGTGACTAATTTTCGTGGCTCCCTTTAGACTAATCCGCGCCTCCCTAGGGAGGCGCGCCTCCCATTTTGGAAAACGCTGGACTTAGGTTTCCAGCATGGAGTTGCCTAACCAACACACAAATACAAAAAGCTGGAAGTTCTACAAAATAAATTCCTTCGGAGAATGACCGGTGCCCCTTGGCACTTGCCAAATAAATATATCAGGAAAGATCTAAATATGGACTCAATTGAAGAATTCATGACTAAACAAAATGCTAATTTCTTCAGAGACGCTAAGAACAGCACAACTGCCGATTTCAATTTTCTTGTTTGGTTGAATAACATAGAGGCTAATGCCGGCAAATAAAGTATTTATTAAAACATAATATGAGGAAACAATAATTCGCTCACACAGTGCTATACAACTGAATCAACCAACAACTAGTCAGCTTCTTCAACAAATATATATCTATTTCCCCTATCGGGAAGTCGTTGTATTACATCACGCAACTCGCGCAACTTATTTGAGAAGGAGAGAAAAAATGAGATTTTATTTGTATATTAGCAACAAATCTCATTCTAAATAAAGAACCAATACAGGATGTAATGATGCATAACCCAATTCTACACTTCCTGCTCTCTGACGGGATAATTTCAGACCACTACAATCCATAGTTTTTAGATACCCCCCCCTATACTATATCATATATGGATGCTCCCGAGAAGAGGAAATGAACAAGGGTGATTCTTAGCTCGGGAGTATACCACCCCTAGCCTTTAACCTAATTGTGCTCCCATGTAACTAAACTACAACCATACTCATTTGCTATTTTCATCACAGAAATACTCAGATATGACCTGCAAACGCAGCAGACTACCCAGTCATCAACTATCCTTGCTTTTCCCATATGCCAATTGTATAGTTGTAAATTGTAAAACGACGAACAATAACAAGAAGAAAAAAGAAAAAACAGAAACGTTATTTGGATGACAGTATGTTTAGCTTGCATAAAATGGTCACAAAAGAGTACCCTCAACACTCAACTTTCATGTGGAGTCTGAATTTTTACTTCAATAGTCTTTACATTTTAATTTATTAATATTCAGTAAGAGTTACTTAAGAAATTGTAGACCTAGGTTAAAAATGGATGTTTCCTTTCATAGCAGCATGATTAATCGAAAGTAGCTCTATCTCTAATAATGAATTATTTTATTATTTACTTATTAATGTTAAACTCATATCAGTTGTGCCCAATAATTAATGAATTAGTCTTCATTGACATTTTATAACATAAAATGTCTCCTCCGTTGACTATTACATCTCCTCCGTGGACATGGCAGAATTTAAAATATTTTAAATCTTGTAAAAAATAAAATAGAAAACTTGACCATTATTATATAAGGACATATAACAAAAATAAATAAAAGCATTTATGTAATTTTTATCACTTTTTTTAATTACTTTAATTTAAGAAATTTTTTTAGTCTATTTATATCTTTTCAGTGAGAATGACCCATATAACTTATAATACCGAGAAGAATAAAACTAGTAGTCAGTTGTTACAAACATTTGAATCGTGTTTTTATTTTTAAAATATAAAAACACATCCCATAGGATGAAATTCTACAAAATGCTTATTACTTTCTGCACTACTAAATGTTTTAATACATTTACATTTTACTAAATGCATTTATTTGCAATTGATTTTATTCAATTCAGCATTAAAATTGCATAAGAAACTATACTGACTTATTTCTAAAGGAATTAAGATTTCCGAAAATCGCTAATTTTTGAAGTAGTGAACTGTAAACAGCTGCATAAAAATGCTTATAACCTTAAAACAAATTATCATATAAACGTGAAATTGGGTTTAATATAATTCTGCTCAGTATTCGCAAGTAATAACAATCTGCTTAGTAAATAATTAATGTGGGTAAATTGCGAAAAAATAACAGATAGATAGATAAATAACAGATATGCAACAGATATCCAAAGCAAAATTGCTATTTTAAAAATATTTTAATTTTCAATGATTTATTTATAAGAGAAATTATGAACATTTTATTCAATTAATCAGCTTGCATACTGCTACGTTAAAACATATACATTTACACAAAATAAAAAGAATAGTTATATTTGAATAATTTACAAACAATAAAATATACTGTGCATAACCTGCTGTAACGATTCACCAGTAGCATATATGGCAGTACTTTTACTTTCGT
>NC_092215.1:59736649-59760913 GCF_043381705.1 Parasteatoda tepidariorum | reverse complement strand
GAACTAATGACACAACTAATGACACAAAATATAAAAACGACTCACCTCGTAAATTAATATAGCTAATAGCTATCGATAAATAACAATTTTGAACGTATCATCGTAATATCTTTGGGAGCTGGTCCCGAAAAGAAAATTATAACCATCTACAACACATCGAATCCATATATATTATATGCTCCGTGGCGTACGTAGAACAAAGTAAAGGTAAAGGTTCGAAAATGAAACTTACTACTGCGCAGACTCAAACAAAAATTGTGCTGACATCTCTGAATTTGAATTAAACAAAATAAAATGATATATGATGAATTGATGCTGCTAGCGTTTAAAGTTACAATTAAGAATTAAAAAATACTATATTCAGATTGAAAATTAAATATCAATGAATAATAAATTTTTTAAAAACTTAACACCAATAGTTTTAGCCTAATTCATATGAAGAAGTCGGGTGCCCGCTGCCGCTGGGTCAAAATCGATCAAAAATTTAATTAGACCGATGAAATTTTTTCTAGAATATTGGTTAAAAAGTTTAAAAAATATATTTGTTGAAAACTTGTCGTCTTAAGTTGGTTAAAAAGTAAAAGTTCAGGGTGCAGTATTAAGTTTTAATTAAATTGAAAAAGCCTTACTTTAATATTTAATAATTTGAGTTTATTTAATATATTCAATAATTTAAAATTTAAATAATTTTTTACATGCAATTTTAGAATATATTTAATAATTTGAATTTTAAACCAGTTTTAGTCAATCTATCTTAACCAAACTTCTGCATATTATTTTTAAAAAAAGATATGAACATAAAATGTTTGAATTTTTACATTTCATATACTAAAAAGTTTATGACTACAACTCTGACCAGAAACCATGGTTGGCAATCATTATTTTTTTACTCTAAAATCGTACATATTTGATTTAAATTGGAATTTTTGTATTTGAATAAAATTAATTGGATTTTTTAAAATTTACCATACAAAGCATCTGATACAATATTTTAATAACACTATTGTTTAAAAATAATAGAAGTAAAATAGTTAATATTTCTTACTAAAAATGGATAAAATTATTACATACGTTAAAAAAAAAAAAAAANAATAGTTTAAAACTGACAAAAAGAAAAAAAAAAAAAAAAAAAAAACTATAGTTATATTTTTAAGGTTCAACTTGGTGATAATTGTTAAAAATCGGGTGACAATTTGTCTACCGGATATCTAATGAAAAGTAAATTAGTTTAGATAAGAAAACATTACTGAAAAAAAAATTACGTTATTCTGGTTTGAGAAAGTCTTTGATACATTCTAACTCTATATTCAATAAGATATAAAAGTATTGCATTTTAATTAACAAAAAACTAAATGGATATAATTTAAATATGTTTAGTGCCAGAAAATTATTAAACATATTAAATGGAAAATTACTATTTAAGCGTTTCATATCACTCTTATTTAAGTGTAGTCTATTTTGAAACATAATAATTTACATGCATATCCCTTTCGATATTTCTAAGTAAAAAAATCTTTCAATTCAAATCAAATTTCTTAGTAGAAAAATATTTTAAATTATATTTTCTTCGATTAATATTCTTTAATAATTTTTCTGAAATTATTGATTTTTTTTTAAATAATCACTATTGATTTGCATCAATGCATTTTATAATGAAATAATGAAAGTGATAACATAGTGATTTCAATGCATATTGTGACGCTTATCGTCACTCAAAATTAAAATCAAGAGAAAGGGCTAAAATTAGATTTCTAGAACATTTCAGAGTCTTCGATTAAATAAAACTACTGTGGGAAATCTCCATCGGCAAATAGTAAGTTAAATACGGATAAAGTAATTCAAATAAACGATTAGGTTTAAATCTTACAATGTCACCCCCATCATGGGATTGACCACATCACGGGACAAACTCGAAAACAACAATAACTTTTGGACTTGACCTTTCCTCAGATTTGTAACTTTTTATCACCCAAAAAATACGATATAAAAGCAGCCGAAGGAAAAGGTTCAAAAAGCAATCAAAGGAGCAATCAGTCAGAGTGCGTCTGAAACCGAAACAATGATTAAACTTGGTAAGTCTCTTTCCATCTATTCTAAAAACACGTAAGAATTAATAATGATAAGTTGAATTAATTATGTTGATATTGATGAGTTGAATTAATTGTATATTCTAATTCTAAAATAGTCCTTTAATTGCTAAATCGGGTTAATATAGTTATGTTATTTATTAAATTGTTTAAATAATAAAATGTTACTTGTTAAAACAGAGACTTCTATTTATTCTTTATTTAATTCTATTGAAAACGCCACAAGTGGTGCCTTAATAAATGCGGATTTTTAAATGGAAAAAAAATTCTATCAGCGTTGTAACTTAATTGTATAGTACGCCATGCTTTTAAAACTAATTAATTTAAAACAATTTATTACTTTTTGTCATCTGATCCCTTATTTTGTTACGATTATGTTTTTATTTGATTAATATATTTTGTATATTTTGATTGTTTTCTTCTATGATACTATGCTTTATTCATTACATATACAATATTTTGTTATCATTACTGTTTGGAATGCAATACAGTTTGTATAGTTTAATTGAGGTTCTATTTTTTTATTCCATGTTAAGAGAAAATCATAATTAGTTCGTACGACGAATAACTGCTCGAAAAAAAATGGATCCGAATCCAAATAAAATAGAGGGGTATCAAAATTTGGTTAATATTTTTGATGGGGAAATTTTTTCAAATGTTAATTACTTTTTTAACAATCTAAAAGAAATCGGTGAAATTGCTGATTGGAATGACGCAGAACTAATTGCGGTATTAAAGTCTGAACTCAAAAGGCCCGCACTTCAATTCTTTATCGAAGATCCGGAACTTATAAACAAAAAAAATTTTGAATCGATAGCAAAAAAATTTAAGAATTATTTTGAAACTAAAACTACGCTAAGTCATATACACAACGCAGACCAGATTTAGAAATTCCTCAAATAATCACTACGAATGTATCGAACGCCACTATTTCTTCTCAGACACATGTATTAAAAATAAATGACGAAAAGTGTAAGGATGCTTCATTTCCTTATGATATGGAAGATGATGGGGATTATTATATTTCATATACAACATACCGTCCAAGAAAGACATTATCACACAAGCATATTGATACAACGGGATCACTATCGCAACAACAATCTACTCAAAATTCTCAATCATCTTTAGTAAAAAGTCATACACGGCAAGTTGAGGGAACTAATGATTCTCCGATATCACTGGTAGATTCACCAGCACCGAGATACAACCTTCGTCGTAGACCTGAGAAAAATGCAGCATCAATTCAGGTAAATAAGCCAGAAATTCGAACATCTCAAAAACAATCCTCCGCTAATAATTCGCTTTCAAGTAAAATTCTTGGTTGGGCAATGAACTCTGATCACTCAAACCCAGATAAGGGAATTTTAGAGAAAGTAGTCGATGCCTTATCTGCCAAGCTTTCGAATGATTTGCGAACTGAAGGGGACCCAAGTATCAATAATATAACGCTTTATTCTCAACAAACACGTATATTTTATAATCAATCTCATACAAATTATTAGCAAAAAAAATTTTTTTTCCCTCCTCTATTTATTCTTTGTTTTTTTTAGTCAATGTTTATATAGATATTTCGGATCATTTCTTGGATGGGAATCCGCGGCCCCTTTTGAGGCCCCTTATTGTTTCGTTGCGTCAATACAATGTTTTACGCAGGCGCTATAAAACTTTGTTACGTTGACTAAACAATTGGAGACGAATATGTGTCCACTAAATAAGTAGGGAATAAAGAGAAAAAAAAAGAAAAGAAAAACAACTTTGAATATAATAATGCTAATAAATAATAGTACTAAATAAGTAAAAGAGAAAAAAAAATCTTTTTTTTTTTCCTCTCAATTATATAATATTTGTAAATTTTACTTCTAAAATATGTATATAAATAATTTATATTTATGTGCAATATGTATGAATAAAGCAAGTATATTGTACTATACCATTCTTGGTGGTATACAATTAATTAACATGAGCACAAATACTGAAATTAACTGGATCAAATGATAATGAGTATCTATACTAAATCATAAATACTAAGAATAATCGAAATGAAATAATTATATTTAGAGCAAATAGGGAATAGTTTTAATGTGTAAAATTAAATGAGTTCATTTATACTCAAATAAGTTAAATGATCTTTTGTCATTTCTTGAAAGAAAATTTTCAAATACTTGATTAGTACTGAATGAGTGGAAGAGAAAAAAAAACTCTTAAGTACTAGAACTTTATAATAGTTTATTGAGTAGATGGAGAGAACTTTCTTTGTTTATTTCAGCCATTCTACTGATCTATTTCTCATTTGCTTATGTAAGTGCACATGATGTTCAGGTGTGCAGGCTAAATGAAGCAAAACAAAAATGCACTACTATGAAATCAGGAGAAATCGAGAACTTGGATTTGCCATCCGACGCTTGCATAGGAACATCCTGCCAAAATTGTGTAGCGTCATCAAGGTCCTTACTTCTTCAACAGAACGAAACATTTAGATCTCCAACTTAATTTATGGACAGACCTACAACCAATAGAGGTAATATGTCCTCTTTCTATTGTTCAGAAACTGACGTAAACAGAGGTGACGCAATGGACTTCCTTTGTGACTGCTCTAAAAATTGTACGGGGACAGCTGCATTTTGTTCCGTAAGTCCTTGCAACAATAAAGCTTCTTGCAAATGTGATGTAAGAAAAGTCAAATACGAACTCCGTCATTTTGAAGCCAATCGTTGGGTTTCAAATACTACCTTAGTTTCTTTCGATATATATTTATTTCGGAAACCTCACACAGGGAGAAAATCAAGACAACTTCTGGAATTTGAAAGTGCTGTTTTTGTACAGCACAACCTAACAGTATCAAGAGGATCTCAACGTTGTATTACCTACCGAACTTATAGCTTTCAAGGTTGGCTAAATCAACCACAACTTCATATTTCTGACTCCCTCGTTGTTCGAGTTGGAAATCCATCAGAGGCTTATCTGATGCCAGCTAGCCCTCAACATGTTCCTATGGCTGGTTTAGTGGGTCAGATTTAGGCCAATGAAAGCTTCACCAAAAGTTTCATATTTGATCCCGACATCACTAAGTGTGATTTCTTCGAGACAACATTGAGATGTACAAGGAAACCAGATGGCCTTACCCTGATAACCGGCTCAAAGGAAAAAGCCCTTCCACTGGCCAGAGACTTGCACTTATTTTCTATGAACAAGGGTTCCCTAGTATCACAACTCTTGGCAACTGCAGCTGTTAAACTCTCCATTAGTTTTAGTGATTACAAGATAATGCTACACACGTCACAAATTTGTCCCAAAATTATGGAAAGTGAGGTAACTGCAAAAGGCTGTTATTCTTGCCAGATTTTAAGTGAGCTGAAGTTTACTGCTCATTCCAGTTGTCAAGCTGGAACAGTATCTGTTGAACTTCAAAAAATTGTTTTATTCACTCAATCATTTGTTATGAAGACTGAGCCACGAGAATTTGTTATTAAATTTCAGGCTGAACAAAAATGTTATGAGGAAAAATTATGCCTTGTAGCAAGAGAAATGAAGCATTGCAAACTTCTTTCATTTTGTTTAACTGAGCCTAGTATAAATCTCTTAAATTTTAATTCCTCGTACATTAAGGCGATAACCAGCTCTGATTCTTCTGGCTCAGGTTTCTTTAACTTTTTATCTTTTTCTCCATTGAGCAATGTATTTTTTGGTTTCAAAATGCTTGGAGCTTTTCTTATTATTATTTGTTTAAGCATTACCATCATCTCAACTTGCATTACTTGTTGTAGGCGATAAAATGTAAATTTTATTTTCTATTATTTTGGATATTTTTTTTAAGATATTTTTATTTTTCCTATATATATATTGTATATTTTTGTTTGCGAAAAGATTTTTTTTAATGGAATATCACGATACATAAGTTTCCTAGAACGTATTGAACTATCCTTTCCTTTTAATCAAACAACATTTCTTTAAATCCTATATATTTTAAACTCTTTTAAATACAAATTATTTTCTTATATATATATATAATGTGCAAATTTTGTATAAAATGAAATACTAATAATAAATTACCAATTTATTTTGCACAATGTATGTATCATCTACAATGTTAGGATTCTTCTGTCAAATTTGCGAAAATCTTTCGTCTAAATAATATTTTTTTTTCCTATGAATGATTACAAGATCTTCAGGTGTATTCTATTGTTATGTATATGTTATATTTTTTTTCTTGCACATTATTTATATTGCTTTGTACTTAACTTTAATCGTGCTTATGATGATAGTTTACTTAAAGTTTTAAATACAATGAAAACTATGTTATGTGTTAAATAAGAGAGAGACTTTCCTTCTGAGTTTAACTGGTTAGGCAAGTATTATTTTTTTTCTCTTTTTTTTCTCGGCTTTTGAGGAAGATGTGACGCTTATCTTCACTCAAAATTAAGATCAAGAGAAAGAGCTAAAATTAGATTTCTAGAACATTTCAGAGTCTTCGATTAAATAAAACTACTGAGGGAAATCTCCATCGGCAAATAGTAAGTTAAATACGGATAAAGTAATTCAAATAAACGATTAGGTTTAAATCTTACAATGTCACCCCCATCATGGGATTGACCCCATCACGGGACAAACTCGAATAAAACAATAACTTTTGGACTTGACCTTTCCTCAGATTTGTAACTTTTTATCACCCAAAAAATACGATATAAAAGCAGCCGAAAGAAAGGGTTCAAAAAGCAATCAAAGGAGCAATCAGTCAGAGTGCGTCTGAAACCGAAACAATGACTAAACTTGGTAAGTCTCTCTCCATCTATTCTAAACACACGTAAGAATTAATAATGATAAGTTGAATTAATTATGTTGATATTGATGAGTTGAATTAATTGTATATTCTAATTCTAAAATGTTGTTACATATAGCTTTATTGGAAATATTAATCCATATACAATGTTCAACTTTAAGTGGACTTAAACAAGGAGTAAAAAGGAACAAAATTACAATAACAAACACGGAAAACACATGACAAACACATATTAATACAAAAAGAACACATAGAAAAAAATTAAAGTAAGAAAAAAATATATATATATGAATATAAACAGTGAAGAATGAGGAGTAGTCTTTACAGAGAGTTCATGTGATCTCTGGCATCCCAGTAAAGTTTACACAGATCACCTCGCTCTTGGGATTGTTTGTCCAATAAAGGGCATACAAGCAAGTGGTCTGAGTTCATGGTTCCCGAATTGCAGATTTGGCACTCGCTAGATGGAAGGATACCTATTCTGTTGAGGTGCTCTGCCAAGCAGTCATGGCCTGTTGAGAGTCTGAAGTTTGCCACAGCCTTCTTACGAGGACTGTGACAAAATTTCTTCCAACTGTTTTGGATGTTAGCCCAGGGTTTTCCAGTGGATTTTACTGCTTGGTTGAGCTTTAGGTTGGTCTTAAGTTTCTCGGAAAATTGTTTTTTAAGGGAGTCTGGTGGAATCGATTTGTTACATTGTGGTTCGAGTGTCCCTTTCTTGGCTAGTTGGTCTGCCTTTTCATTGCCATTGATTCCTACATGCGAAGGGATCCACTGGAACATAATAATTTTGTTGGCACTCTCGAGAAAAATCAAATTATCTCTAATATCTGAAATAGTCTGAGTATCTGAATCATGGTTTATGGCAATTGCCTGGATAGCTGCCTTAGAGTCGACAAGGATTACTGCTTTAGTGAAGTAATTGATCTTATTCTTAAGGTTTTCCAGGGCTATCGATATAGCGAAGATCTCTGCATCACAATTTGACATATAGTATCCCACAGGGGCGCTGTGAGAAAAGAGCTTACTGTGTACTCCTGTTCCGGTGCTGTCTTGTATTTTTGAGCCGTCAGTGTGCACTCTCGTCCATTCTGGTTCAGGGTATTGCTCTTGTAGCATGCATAATGCATTTGTTTTTAGTACTGTGTCAGATATGTTTTTCTTACCCAAATCATTGATATCTAGTTGGTGCCTGACATCTATAAATTTGAGAGGGTTTGTGATGTTCTTGTTACAGATAATTGGCTCATCTTCTTGGAAATCATGCAGTAATTTTTCACATACCTCTAGAGGAGAGATTTGGGTCTTCATGGAACTTGGTTTTGATTCATTCATCCATTGCGCTGTATGGGAGGCTTTCATTTTAACATAAGTGCCAACTGCTTGTATTTTAATTTCAGTGGTAATTGGTGGATTAGAAGTATAGTATTGTAGGGCTATAATTGGGGTCTAATTCTAAAATAGTCCTGTAATTGCTAAATCGGGTTAATATAGTTATGTTATTTATTAAATTGCTTAAATAATAAAATGTTACTTGTTAAAAGCAAGACTTCTATTTATTCTTTATTTAATTCTATTGAAAAACGCCACAATATGCCTTTTATTATTCCGTAGTTAAAAAAAAAAAGCTTCCTCAATAAACATACATTAAATCAGACTTATAAAAACTCATGCATTTAAGAATGTATTTATTACTTATACTGTATGAAAATATTTAAAACATAAATTAATTATTTTTTTCTAAATTAATTCGTAATTAATGTTATAAAAATTCTGTTTGTTTAGGTTAATGTTTTTTTTAAAATTTAACTGATTTAAATTAGTGATTTCTTTAAAAAAACTGAAATTATTTAATCAGGATTTAATTTATGACTAAAATCAAGTGATTTAAATTATGCCAACCCTGACAGAAGCAATCAGAAACTTGGAAATCTAGTATATATTTGTTTTTATTTAATTTATGTGTTTTCAAAGAAAAACCTTAAAATAAATTTAAATTATTTCATTCATTTTTTCTCGTTCGAAATGTTTTTTAACAAATTCTTTCTGTTTTGCTTACAGTAACATCGTAGTAAGAATTTGATTTTCAATATATATATTGAAAATCATGTTCTTTTTATCTACTAAGTTGATAATTGAGTCAATAATATAAGCTTTACTCTATAGTTATGTGCAATACAAATATGATCTTATATCGAGTTTTGCTGTCAATTCAAAATTTAAAAAAAGAAGAAAATATTGGAAACAATTTTTTTAACACAATTCAATTATTTTTCTTTAATCACTTAATAAAAATCCTAATATGTCTTATAAAATAAAATAGTTTCGAAAAACAACAACTTTTCTAAAGTTTTGTTAGGAAAAGCAAAACTTAAANACTTTTACTTCAAGAACGGAGCGTTTGGCCTTACTAGCTCTAACTAATATTGGATCATTTCTTTTTGCGAGATATTCTAAGACATTTGTTATTTTCTATAATGACTTTCCTCAGTTTTTGCAGTGAATTTACAAGAATTTAAAACTATTATCGAAATGCCAGTTTGCGCGATTGCAACTTGCAAAAATTCTGATATAAAAACAAAAGGAAAAAGTATAATTTTTCGCTTGTTCCCTAAAGTAAATGAACAACTATGTAAAGAATGGATTCCGAAATGACACATGAGGATTGTGCTGGCCAACGAAGCAAGTTAAATTCTCCGTCATGCTCTTCGAACCATCTGAGGACAATGCCAGCTTTATGACAAGGAGCGTTGTCCTGCTGGAAGTATCCATCCCCGCCAGAGTACACCATTGACATAAACGGATGTACTTGATCTGCGATGATACTTAAATGTCCTTGGGTATTAAGGCATTGTGGTACAGGAATTAAAGGACCCATACAATACCAAGAGAACATTCCCCATACAAAACGTTGCCACCACCAGCTTGAAGTGTCATGGCAATGCAGTTGGGTTCCATGCTTTCGTGCTGTTTTCTCTATATTCCCATCCTGCCATCTGCGCGATGAATTTGAAATCGTGATTCATCGGACCACATGACCCTCTTCCAGTCATCTACTGTCCAATGTTTGTGCTCCTTTGCAAATTTGAGACGTCTGCGCTTATTTAAAGCAGACAGTAGAGGCTTACGAATAGATC
Organism: Parasteatoda tepidariorum; assembly: GCF_043381705.1. Taxonomy (NCBI): domain Eukaryota; kingdom Metazoa; phylum Arthropoda; class Arachnida; order Araneae; family Theridiidae; genus Parasteatoda; species Parasteatoda tepidariorum. The sequence continues at coordinate 59,750,909 of NC_092215.1, read as the reverse complement.
GTCTGCTTCCATACCCTATACGGCGCAATGTGCGTCGAATAGTCCGTTCAGAGACGTTCACAGTTGCTCCTTGATTAAGATCACTTGCAATTTGTCGCACTGTTGCTCTCCTGCTGCGCTGCACAACCCTGGCCAGCCTTCTCTCTGATCGAGCATTCAGTACCCTGTGACGACCACAAGTCTGACGTTGAGACCCGGTTTTTTGCTTGATTGTCCATTCTTTGTACACATTAACTGCTGCTCTAGAACACTGCACAAGTGCAGCCGTTTTGCTGATACTCGTTCCGACACATCTCGCATCCACAAACATTCCACGTTGAAATTCAGTTAAATCACTTTCCTTTCCCATATCTGAGCGAGCAACACAGTATAACTGATGACTCACTTGTCCAGCATTTCCGTGTTATAGTTATCTTGCCCTCCAGCGGCAGCCCTGTGACGCAATAACTCATTTGCATAAAACTCTGAGGTGGTCATAATAATTTGGCCACTCAGTGTATATATATATATATATATATATATATATATATATTTAGAATATTTGGAAAAATATTTGAGCATTAATTTTTTAAGCCATTGTTATACATGCCAGGATAAGTTAACAAAATTTATACAATTTTTTTTCTTCTTAAAGCTGTTAAATGTAACTAACTTACTCCTATAAATAAAACAAACACTCAATTTTACACGAAAATATTTAAATTAATGATTTTACTTTCATAAAAATCTATGCACTTTACCCTAAATTTATAGTTAAATAAAAAATGTTGAGAAGATTTTTGAAATAAGTAGCAAGGTGCCGTATGAGGAAACCTCTTCTTATTGAAAAAAAAATTGTATTATGTCAATTCAATAGGAAAGTATCCATTAATTGATGGCATAAATAATGTTCTTTGCTAAATTAGTGAGAAAATCGGGAAATAAAAATATCTATATATAAATACGAGGGAAAAAAAAGAAAAAAGAAAGAGTAAGTTTCTAAATTTGCATAAAATAGTTCGTTTAACGTTTAAATAAAGTATTTAACCCTATAAACACGTTCTAGTTCAATTGCACATTTGTTCATTGATATGGCTGGTAAATCGAGCGTAAACAATAGCAAACTTCCTACAACGGGATGGAATCTAGTAACTACAATTTCATATTTATGAAATCAAAATAAAGTTATGCAAAGTCAAAACTATTCGAAATATCATTATTAGACTTATGTAGTTAATTTCTGAGACCAGGCTGAGACCATATTTTAACTGTATAATTATATCTAATAACAAATATGAAAACAGATTATTAAATAATTTCTACACTGCTTAACATTTATTTAATTTACAATTATATTACTTACATACAAATATTTTGTTCTAAAAACAATTTAGTGCTAAACAAATGAATGAATAAACAAAATGAAGTAATTTTAATAAATCAGAAATTGTAAATATGTTACAGAATGTTTAAAATTTCTGAGAAAGAAAAAAAAATGTTAGAACTACTGACAATGGTAACATTTAAATCCCACAATAATAAGAGATGCATTCTAAAAAGTGTACTCTTGAAATTACACCTGTGGCGAGATTAGTCATTAGTCTCTCAACAATTTCCGATCTTTATCGGTAAGAAGTATTGGAAATTCGTTTGTTTTCCGATACACTATTTCGTGAAATGTACACGTCTATCAGAACATTTTTCAAAACTTCTATAAAAACAAATATATTGGGATGAGAAGCATTGAAATTCTTCCCAAAGGGCAATTAGTTATTTTCAACTTTTCTTTTGAGTTGACTCAGTATTTTTCTCTGACCTTGTCGCGGAACGCTATGTTGCTGGTGCAGGAGTTCTGACACTTGGACATCCGATACAAAAAACAATTTTAACCCCCTATTCTAAAAATCATTTAAAAAATTTTATCAGTCAGTTCGGGAGAGATGTTTGAAAAATTATTTTTTCGCATTAGTTTAAGATTAGTCATTGTCATAACTGAAACTGCAGACGATTCTGTTTATGATTATATTGCACATTCTTTAATCCTTAATTATTTTTTACAAACTCAGTCATCACTGCGGACAGCATGTGAATCGGTAATACGTCACTGATTTAGTCTTTTTAAAGCTATCTGAAACCACAAGATTATTTTGTTTATAATAATGGCTTTAAAACGCGTTTCCATAGAGCTAAATGATTTAAGATCAACAACCGTAATTGAAATAAAAATAAGATACCTTCAATAAAGCAAAATAAATAGAGAAAAGATTCTGATTCCTTAATAGAAGCCATAAGCAAATTGCTATGTATAATTGTCAGTTATAATGCTTAATTAAATTTGGTAATTAGCTCTACTGGTATTATGTCAATTGGTGCTGTTTTCAATATGTACTATTGTATTATGGTCCAAATCTAATAGCATAAAGCCATCGGCAAGGACTATAAGTAAAAAAAAAATGTCGGTACAAGTCTTTTATTTAAATTTGATTTTGTAGTATTGAATAGAGCTGGGGAGTCTGTTGAATTGTTCGAATCCAACTTTGATTCCGGATTTTCCCGTAAACTTGACTCCGATCAATAAACAAAATTAAAATTATCGCTCAATTCTAGGCAAGAATTAATTGTTAGGAAATCATCTTTTATAACTTTTTTGTAATAAGTATAACTTAATACTATTTAACTAATTTGAAAGCTAATAAAAAAAGCCTCTATCTTTATCTTTTTTATCTACTAAGTTGATAATTGAGTCGATCAGCAGATTAATATAAGCTTTACTCTATAGTTATATGCAATACAAATATGATCTCATAATCGAGTTTTGCTGTCAATTCCAAATTTAAAAAAAGAAGAAAATATTGGAAAATTTTTTTAAAGGCAGATTCTTCAATCACTTGATAAAAATCCTTATATATGCTATAAAATAAAATAGTTTTAAAGAACAACTTTGCTAAGGTTATGTTAGGAAAAGTAAAACTTAAAATACTGAGTGTAACTTTCTAACTTATGAGAGTCGAGTCGATATAGTCTCAGTTAATTTTCCAAGTACATGTTTTTTTTTTTAAATATAACTTTGGTCATAAAAGGCGTTAAAAGAATTTCTTATAAATTATTTTTAAAAAAATAAAAGTTGGTAACTTATTTGATATTTTTATATTATTCCACTTTTCATCTTTATTTTTAGAGTTAATAAAAAAATTTTGCAACAAATTTTAACAACAAATTACAAATTTGTTGTTAACGTTAATGTTAACGTTGTTGTTATTTGTTAATTTGTGTGTAATTTGTTGTTAACCAATAAATTTTAAGATAAAATTTTATAAAATGTCATAATATCAGAAATTATATTAACTCGTTTTTCCCAAAATTAGAAAGTTGCACTCAATATTCAAATTTTTACTTCATGGAGTAAAACCATAAAGGAGTTGTTTTGTAAAATTTTTAAAAATTATTTCATTCTTACTCTTAAGCAATCTCCTGATTGAAACTGTTTCTAAATTTTAACTACAAAACACTGAGTACTATATTAAAACAAAGTAATGCGTTTAAATGTGTCCCAATCAAATTTTTTTATTCACAATAAATCAAAAGTTGAAAGGAGAGTAACACAACGTTCGCAAATGGATAAGTTCACCCTTTCTTTAATTCCAAAATCTATAATTCTGCACATTTGTAAGTTCACTTACCCATAAAGATAATAAAATTGTAATGATAGATGCAATGCTATCAATAAATGTATTATATTCTAATTATAAATCTAATCCAGTCTGCAATATCTCGAACTTAGTAACTTGGCATAATATATTTTGATATATTTCTTGGCCTAATAGAAGCTTATCGCCAAGTTCGTGCTTGATTTTTATAAATTGCACCCCTCACTTGTCAGCGAGAAGAGAGATATACCAAGAAACGTAACCAACTAGCAGCGTACTGTTAGGGGTGTGTGTTATAATTGAGGCAATTACTGAGCGCAGTCCACCACTGCCCTAAAATATCGGCTGCCCTAATTAATTAACATATTTGGGGTTACCTTTTTGAATCATTAAGAAGGAGTCCTAAAACATGAGGATCCAGTTATTAGATTGAAAGTTATTAAAAGTGGTTTGCTTTTTATTTAGCGCACTATTCATTTATTGTTGTTAAGAAATGGAAGCTTTTTAGTGCTATTGTAAGGCAGATCAACGAATTTTTTGATTTTTCACTCGTTTTTTTAATATATTTAATCTAATTTTCACAACCTTTGAGATAAACCAATGATATCAAATGACATTTACTGTTTTTAGAAATTTTAGCACCTATCCTTTGACTTTGTATTAGTATCAAAGTTCTAATTGGAAACAAAAAATTATAAGAAATTGTTAAAGTGTCCACCAAATGATAAAATCAAAAGAAAGCTATTAATAGTAATTCGAAAGCAATGGAGAGGAATGTCAATAGCCGAAGTAGACAATAGTATGCAAAATACACTCCTGTCCATAAATTAAGGATAATTCAGAATCACACGGAAATTTAACTCTAAAATTAAAATTTCACCTGTAGAATTATCACACACATCCTGAAGAAGAATATGCAAATTACAGGAAACCACTAGATCACGCTGGTAGTACGTCACAATGACGAGAGTGTAAGAGAGGGGTATATAAGGAATGGTGGCAAAGAAGTAAAATTGTTCACAAGCGCTTTAACAGCCTTTCAGTGCAATAACCGCATAGTTATGGCACAAAGGAAGCATTTGGGTGATTTTTTACGTGGCAGAATCATCGGACGACTGGAATGTGGACGTACCCAGCTGGAAGTATCCGAGGAACTTGGAATCACCCAGAGTGTCATCTCCAGGCTTTGGCAACGATTCCAAGATGATGGTAATGTGAGTTGACGTTACAGCACAGGTCGCCCCCGAGTTACAACGCCGAATGTAAAAAATTATTTATCAATCAACTCAAAATAAATTCAATAATAATTCTTAATTAAAGGTAAAGGCAAAATTACCTTACCTGCAATTTATGTTGTTCTTCAATTTTCCGGGTGAGAAGATGGAAAGCTTTTCTTTCGCTTTAAAAAGGATCGCTACTCTTGTAAAAATAAAAAGATGTCAATAATAAAAAGTAACAAGTTCTGCCATTAAAGGAATTAACTATTTCTTTTTAAAACATTTAATATTTAACACAAAACATAACAAGAAACATAATTGAAAACGAAACATTAAGCTTTTTTTGAAATGAGCATAACATATCAACCTCTTCGAGGCGATCATTCCCCTTCTGTTTACAAAACTTCCGCCTCGCTACAGTTACAGTTAAAATTTTAAAGTTAGATTGTTCATCACAGTTTCTCAACACTCCCCTCTTGAGTTTTAGAGATGTCGATCACTGAAACTCAAAATATTACTGTCTAAAACGTTGAGGCACTCTCACAACCCTACCAGCTCGAGTGGTCACAGAATCAGTTTTTCTGCAGTTATCAGTCACTGAAGGGTTAGGGTTGACACAATCATTCGGAGTATTATTGGCAATAACATCACAACTATCCAGTTCCATAGGGCACAGTTTCTGAACAGGGCGAATAAAGACACCAGATTTTGTCTTTATTTTCGCTAAACGAACAAGTCCATCTTGACTGGGATATGTTTCCAAAATTCGTGCCATCGGCCAGTTAAGTCTCTTGATGTTGTCACTCCATACGAGTACTATGTCACCTACTTTAGGAACAGGGACGTTATTTTTCTTTCTGTAACTTTCTCGTAGTTGTCCTAGGTAATCCACACGAAATCTCGAACGTAGATCTTTTAAAATTCTTAACCGGTATGCCAAACGTTTATTTAAACTTTTTCCATCTGTTTGGCTGCATTGGTCAAGATCTGTAACATCATTACTTTTGTTTTCTTGCAAAAACATTGCTGGTGTAATTGGATTCAAGTCATTTGCATCATCAGAAACATGGGTAAGTGGTCTTGAATTGAGAAGACACTCACATTCGCACAAAACAGTAGCCATTTCCTCATAACTTAGCGAAGTTCTTCCCAGCACTTTTCTCAAAATCTGCTTCATAAGACCTACTAAACGTTCCCAGAAACCACCCCACCATGGAGCTGAAGGTGGTATAAATTTCCAAGTGATGGGAGCGATTTCACCTTTCAATCTCTCGAGATCAACATTTCTCAGCAGTTTTTCAAATCCGACGAAGTTAGTCCCATTATCCGAATAGATCTTCGAAGGTCTTCCGCGTCGTGAAATGAACCTTCTTAGAGCCAATAAGAAGTTGTCAGTGGATAATGCAGTCAAAAGTTCCAAATGAACTGCTCGGTAGATAGCACATGTTATTAGAAGTATCCACACCTTTTGTCTTTCTTTAAGGTACAAAGGACCTGCCACATCTAAACCAATTATCTCAAAAACAGACGCTTCCTTTACTCGATCTTCCGGTAATGGTCCTTCAGGAATACTAGCTGGTCTTGAATTGAACCTTTGGCATACAACGCACATCTTTATGGCTTTCTTTATGGTTCTTCTACTCTTTAAGATCCAATAATTTTCTCTTAAGGCAGTCATTAAAAATGGTACTCCGGCATGTCCTAACTCTTGATGTTTACTGATTATTAGACTTTTTACCACGTGATGATTTGATGGTAAAAGTAGTGGAAGTCTAAAATCCTCTTCATCTATTCTCATGAAAACTTTGGTTTTAACCCTTAGGAGACCATCATTGTCTGTTATAATTTTTAGAGACTTCAATTGGTTTTCTGTTCCTCCAAAGAATTCTTCATCCTGGACTTTCTTTAGAATTTTCAGCTCGGCCTTCTTCAGTTCCTCAGCACATAGTTGTCCAGATCTTTTATCACTAGGCGTCTTAGCATTTCTGGAAAATCTTAAAATCCAACCGGTGATTCTTATTATTCTTTTGTACGAAGAAATGCGATGATAGTATTCGTCATTTTCTTTATTCAAGGAAGACACGACAATTTTCTTCTTCTCAGAGTTTATCACCTTTTCATCTGGAATCAATTTGTAATTAGGCCAGCGGTCTCTAGAGTCTTTCAGCCATGGTGGCCCCTGCCACCATTTTCCCTTGATAAGCGTCTTCACCGAACACCCCCTAGAAGGTAAATCGGCCGGGTTTTGAATTCCTGGAACATAATTCCATTCACTAACTTGGGACAAAGCTCTTATTTCTTTTACCCTATTGGTCACAAATACAACCCATGGACCTTCTTTCTTTATCCAATACAATGCGTCCATGGAATCAGACCAATAAAATGTCTGGATATCCTTCAAGTTCAGATCATTTTTTACAGATGTTGCTAGTCTCACTCCGATGTTACAGGCGAGTAATTCCAATCTCGGGATAGACACATTCTTTAATGGTGCCACTCGTGATCTAGCTTGTAGTAACTGACAAGTCACTTCATTTCCCCGTTCTGCTCTCAAGAAAATTCCAGTAGCATAAGAAAGTTTGGATGCGTCGCAAAAAACATGCAAAGTCAATTTTGCGTCATTCAAATCCAAGCATGAGTAATTTCGAGGAATTTCAATGTCTTTCAAATCTGAGATTTGGTTTCTCCAATTATTAAACTTTTGAACGATATCTTTCGGCAGTTCAGCATCCCAAGAGACTTGAGCTTTCCAACAATCTTGGAGAAGTAGTTTCGGTATTAGAGTCACTGGGCACGTGAACCCAATAGGGTCAAATATCTTATGTGCCAATGATAATATTTTTCTCTTAGTTATGCTTTTATCATCGATACTGATATCGTTAATATCGCAAGACAACGTATCGTTCTTAAAGTTCCACAAAAGCCCTAAAACTGGGACTTTAAAGTTTTCGGAATTCGCAATCTGTAAATTTTCCTCAACTTTATTCTCTGAAGTGTGTGCATTATGTATCCAGCCACGCAAGTCAAATTTTGCAGATGCTAGCAGTTTTTGAGATTCTGATCGAAAATATTCTAGTTCTGCAACAGAATCAACACTTGCTACACAATTGTCCACGTACATGGAGTCTTTTAGTTTCTTAGCCAAATGCTTTAAGTTTTCTGGTACGTTTTCCAAATGGTGGTTTAAAACGGCAGCTAGCAGAAAAGGGCTGCACGAAACACCAAAAACAACGCGACAGTGCCTGTAAGTAATTAATTTGCGAGGGTCACCGTCTCTCCACCATAAAAACTTCAAAAAATTCCTATCACTTTCTTGCAGGCTTATTTGTAAAAAGGCTTTGCGAATATCGGCTATAACACCGATTTTACCCCATCTAAAACGATTTAAAACTGATGGTATTAGCTCTATCAAATTTGGCCCTTTTTCAATACACTCATTTAACGATAAAGAATTACGAGTTTTAGCTGACCCATCAAACACGGGACGAATTTTAGTCGTTGAATTCTCTTTGATGACTGGTCTATGAGGTAAGAAGTGCTCAGTGGTCTCTGCTTTATTTATGTTGTTATGATCTGACAAAACCTGCTCTATAATGCCTTCTTTTTCCCACTCATCAAATACATCTTGATACGCCTTTAACATATTACTAGAATTAAGCGATTGCACGGTATTGCTAAGCCTTTTCTTGGCCAATTCTTTATGATCCGACAATGTTACACGACCCTCCAACCAAGGTAAACAAACCTGATACCTACCGCTTTGATCTCTGGTTAATGTTTCTTGGAAATGCTTTAGAACAATTTCTTGTGTTTCTGTTTTTGTTTGTTTTTCACTCATATCGTGAATTCCTAAAGAATCTAACTCCCAGAGATCCGATATTTTAGCATAATCTACATGTAAAGTTAATAATAACTGAGGAGTATTAAATGCGTTTTCTCGTACAGATTTTCCCAGCACTGTCCACCCAAGACGCGTATTCGCAGCTACTAACCCTCCTGATAGATGTTTAATATTCCCCGTTAGCAAGATACTTGCAAGATCTGCCCCAATAAGTATGTGAATTTCATTTGGGTTTTTTTCATACAAACAAGAATTCCCTTTTAATTCGATATCACTTGCAAAAATACCCATACCTTTTAATTCACGTTTACAGTTGGAATCACTTATTTTAGGAATAGGAGCACAAATCTGCTTCTGATCCATCACGTCAAATTCACAGCTGAATTTCTCATCCAGGCTAGTTAGCTTAACACTATACCGCTTATGTTGTTCAGTATTTTCAATACCTCCAAAAAGTCCGTGGGTGACAGTTTCCTCCCCAATGCAATTTAAACCCATTGTTTTAGCAATAAATTTACTACAATATGATCTTTGACTACCCAAATCAATAATTATTCTTACTAAATTTTTAGAATTCTGACCATGAACATATACAATTAAAGTTTGTAAATAAACTTCATTAGAACAACAATTATTAGTTAAAACACTACTTTCAACAAGTTTATTACTATTATCAGAATTATCGGATTCATTCCCTTTTAAATCATGATTTAAATAACACATTATTGATGCATGGCGCTTCGAACAAAATGTGCAAACAATTTTTGAATAACACTGATCCGCCCTATGATTCATAATTAAACAGCGAAAGCAAGCTCGTCTTTTTTTCAAAATATTCTTTTTTTCTTCTAACGATAAACTCATTGCTAATTTACAACTCGCTGAATCATGCGGTTCCTCACAAAAAACGCAGAAAGATTTTTTATTCCTGTTCTGTTTCATCTCAGAGCTCAATAAATCTGTTGCCGTATATTTCGGCTTCTCATTTTCACGTGATTGAATATTTAACTTTCTACTAGAGGGGGAGAAATTTATTTCTTCATTATGGTGCCGACTGATGTGTCTCGGATTTCTCCGATCCACTTGATATTTATTTCCAAGGTCACTTACTGCACTCATCTGAATTGAGCGTTCTCTACAACTTAATGCTTTCGAAAGAAAATTTAAAAGCTCTTTTATATCTGAATATACATTTTCATTTTCGATTTTATTATACTCTAATACTAAATCTGGGGGTAATATTTTAAGCAACATAGGACACAATACACTTCCATAATTTTCCGGTTTTAATTCTAATGATTCTAAACTGCGTATATGTGTCATGCAATTATCATAAAATTTTCTAAACGCGCGAATATCGTTTGAACTTTTCAACGGTTGCATATTTAAAATAGCGCTCATATGTGTGTGAATAAGTAAATCTTTCTTAGCAAATCTATCTTTTAATAATTCAATTGCGGAATCATATGATGCGTTTGAAATTGAAAAACCCTCAACCGTATTTAAAGCAGACCCACCTAAATGCGCCTTCAAATAGTTAAATTTGTCCACTTTATCTAATAATTCATTATTGTGTATCGCTGTTTCAAAACTATTCCAAAAGGTTAGCCATTGGCTGACATCACCATAAAATTTCGCGATACTCAGTTTCGGGAGTTGAATGCGCACCTTTTCTGCTGCTGATTCGTTTATTTCTGTTTTATTTATTGAACGTTGTAAGGTTATATTTTCGCTTTCCATACTCTTTACTGACGTTTGCATTTCATTTATTTTCTTTTTTGCTCTTAGTTTAGAAATAACTACCTTATCTTGATACTCTTCTGTTTTTTCAAATTCTGATTGATATTCATCATCGTTGAAGAGTGGTTCTAGTTCTTTATCAACAGAACTCAAAGAATCAAATTTGTTTGTTAATGTTTCGATTATTTCTTCGATTACACTGACATTTATATCTTCCGTTTTCGAAAGTTCTGCATCTAATTTAGTCAGTGTATTTGTTACGCTTGTTCTTAAGGAACCTCGTTTTCTTTTTAACTGTTTAATTTTCTCATCTGCCGACATCTTTTTAAATTATATATCAATTCGATAAATACACGATCTTTTAAGAAAAACTAATCGGTCTTCTCAGTCCCAGCGGGGATGCCATGTAAAAAATTATTTATCAATCAACTCAAACAAATTCAATAATAATTCTTAATTAAAGGTAAAGGTAAAATTACCTTACCTGCAATTTCTGTTGTTCTTCAATTTTCCCGGTGAGAAGATGGAAAGCTTTTCTTTCGCTTTAAAAAGGATCGCTACTCTTGTAAAAATAAAAAGATGTCAATAATAAAAAGTAACAAGTTCTGCCATTAAAGGAATTAACTATTTCTTTTTAAAACATTTAATATTTAACACAAAACGTAACAAGAAACATAATTGAAAACGAAACATTAAGCTTTTTTGAAAAGAGCATTACATATCAACCTCTTCTCTCTGAGGCGATCATTCCCCTTCTGTTTACAAAACTTCCGCCTCGCTACAGTTACAGTTAAAATTTTAAAGTTAGATTGTTCATCGCAGTTTCTCGACACCGAATGAAGACCGGTATTTGGCAGTTACTGCCAAAAGAAACAGACGGAGCACAGCATCAGACCTGTCTCGTCAGCTCTCTTCAGCTACCATTACGACAGTTTCAAGGCAGTCCGTGTACAGACGCTTAGGGCACATTGGTCTATATGCTCGGTGTTCCACTTACCGCAACTCACTGTCGCCTGCGATTAGCCTGGAGTAGAGAGCTTGCATTGTGGACACCGCAACAGTGGTCTTGTGTGATGTTTTCCGACGAGTCCAGGTTTAGTTTCCAGTCTGATTCTCGCCGGACTTTCATATGGAGAGCGCCAGGTACCCGTTACCACCAAGACAACACCATTGAACGACACCGTTACGGAGGTGCAGGATGGCTCGTTTGGGGAGGAATTATTCTTGGTTCCAGAACTGACCTGCATGTTCAGAGTGTAACGATGACAGGCCACATCTATGGGGATGTCATTCTGGAACAACATGTACGTTTGTTTCGGGGCGCCATGGGTGCTGAATTTTCGTTCATGGACGACAACGCCCGTCCTCACCGTGCAAACATTGTAGACGAATGCCTTCAATCGGAGGATATCACCCGTATGGATTGGCCAGCATACTCACCGGACTTGAATCCAATAGAGCATGTGTAAAATATGCTTGGCCGACGAATTGCAGCCCGTCAACCCCCTCCCACCTGTCTACCGGATTTTCGGAGGGCACTGCTTGATGAGTGGTGTAATATTCCACAAGATCAGATTGATAATTTGATAATCAGCATGCCTAGGCGTTGTACGGCCTGTATTGCATCGTCGGGGAGACATACTCCGTATTAACCATCATACTAACCATGTTATACTGTTTTTTGTAAATAGGTTCTTTTTTGAAATTTGCTCCAGGGAGTAAAAATCGCAATTTTTATTAATTATGTCAAACATATAGCATCTTTTTTTCTCTTTACCTTTTGTTTAATACATAGACTTAACAAATAAGTCAAATTTGTTTGGCTTCTGTCTCTTTCTGTGCCTGAACTTCATTTATCCTTAATTTATGGACATGAGTGTATGTAGGCTATACAGAATTTTTTCATCCGTCTCATATCGTATTTTGCTTTAACATCGATTATAGCGACACCTGTGCTAACTATAAAGAGTGACAAGGACAAAATAAAAAATTTTTAATAAATGTTTTATAAATATTTCTTACCAAATGTATATGTTTTTCGAAATTTTGACACCCATCCTTTGACATAGTATTGATATCAAAGTTCTCATTTGAACCAAAAAATTGTAAAAAATTCATAAAATGTCCATCAAATGATCCGCTCAAAACCAGTTATTAAAAATAATTAGAAAGCAATGGAGAGGAATGCCTCTAACTGAAGTAGACGATAATATACATTAAATGTAGGCAATACAGAATTTTCAAACAGCCTCATATGTTATTTGCAACATTATTCATTTTAAGAGACACTTGTGCTAACTATGTAGTGACAAAGACAAAATAAAATATTTTTTAAAAATGTTTTATAAATATTTCTTAGTATATGTACATGTTTTTCGAAATTTCGACACCTATCCTTTGACTTGGTATTAGTATCAAAGTTCTCATTTGAGCCAAAAATAAATGAAAAAATATTAAAGTCTCCACCAACTGATCCCCTGAAAAGAAGCTATTAATAATAATAAGAAAGCAATGAAGAGCCTCTAACCGAAGTAGGTAATAATATACATTAAATGCATGCTAAACAGAAACTTTTAACCCAAGTCATATCGTACATCATCGATTTTAACGACACCTGTGCTAACTATTACATGCCGAGTGACTAAGACAAAATATAATATTTTTTAAACATGTTTTATATATATATTTTTAGCATATGCGCATATAAAAATTTATGTACTCATTGCGTGCTTATTCAATTCACTATGTTCAGCAGTACGCTATTGGTTAAAATATGTTAATACACTATTATGCTGGAACGTTGTTTTAATTGTTCATTTTACAAGTTTTTGCAATAGTTTTTTATTTTATTTATTATCTTTTTAGCAAAATATTATTTATCAAGTTGAATCTTAACAAATAAAAATCAAATGTTTCTTTTTTTACCTGAACCTATATTTTTCGAAATTTCAGCCTTTTATATTCTGAAAAATAAATATTCATGTTGATAACTATTATGTTTAAAGTGCTGAATCCCGCCAAATTTTAACCTTGAATGTGCAAAACAAAGAAAGATTTAATTATATCATGAAAAAATTTCTCCAGTTCTATGGTATACAAATTGACAGATTATTTTAAGCTATTACATTAAATGTTCAAAATTTACTTGACGGATTATTTAAATTTTAAGAAACAAATGAAGTAGAGGGTAGCATTCGAAAATGCAGCATTTTTATTTTTCATTTTTAGCAATACATCGAGAATTGAAATTAAAGTTTTGCGCCTACAGTGACACGTAACCTTAGAAAATATCAGTGTAAGAGGAAACGGGGAATGACCCTCACTTCCCTTGATTAATCCAAAACTAAAAACTATAAAGAACGATTATTAATAATAGCCGCATTCAATGAACCAAAATTTTCATCAATTTTTGAAACGATATTAAAATTTACTCGGAAAAAAAACTGGTTAAAATTATCGTACTTTTCTGGAAAATAAAACCAAAATATACGGTATTTAAGCCATTTTTTTGGTAATTTTTTCATTTATATGATTAATGTTTTACCCGAAATTCTAGTTTCCATAATTTTAGTTCTTATTACCACACATTTAGTAAAAAATGCATAACTGAAAAGTAAATTTAACCGAATTAATGGTTTTTAGGCCATGCCCTATGTAATCATGCTAAAATTTTATCACATATTATAAGACCATATTTTATCGTTAATTTTAACTAAATTATTACCAAAGCGCTGTGGAAAAAATTTCTGAGCGTTTTTGGTGATCCCATAGAGCAAGAAACAAGATACATTTTACCAGATTCTGGTTGGTTTGAGAGTACAATATATATATATATA
>NC_092215.1:59698888-59735778 GCF_043381705.1 Parasteatoda tepidariorum | reverse complement strand
CTACACCAAGCCTTTTACGTTATTATTTTTGGATTATTTCAGACAGAAAACAAATCATCAAAAGAACCAAGTCTGAACTTTTTCAAATTAATTTTCATTTTTGAAAAAAATAAACCAATTTTATCTTATTATGAGGAGACTTATCCTCAATTTATAAAGATGAATTAAATACTAGGATCTTTATGCAATATTATCGTTAATTTGTTATGATCAATTTGAATTTTAATAGCCAAGCACGCTTATTGACATGCGAGTGTAAATTGAAACACTTACATTTTCATCAAATACTACTTTTTTTTTCAATTCTGAGATTCATATTTTCACAGATATGAAGCACACAAGTCACTATGCACAGAATAAGTAAGCAACTCGATTGATATGCCAAAAATAAAGATAAATAAATTTTCTTCGTTGAATCCATTTATTTGAGTTCTTCAAATGACATGGCACTAATTCCACATAATGTGCAATCGACAATGTCATTTTTTACTTCTTTTAATAAAGTGTCATTTAGGATGTTTAAAAGGACAAAATTTTAATGCATTCTATTGTTATGGAAAAAATACAACTACCCTACCTATTTTTAACTAGACTAAGCACCTGTTGCAACTGGAAGTTTGTGGATGACTTAAAACAATTCGCAGCGTGTAACAACGGTCAGTCTGAGCCTCAGCTTTTAATTTTCTAATTAATCCCGATACTTAATACAAAACTTTAAAAATTAGTAGTTTCTCTTTAAAAGTAACTCCATTTTTTATTTATTACCAACTAAGTTATTATAGCTTACATTACTAGATTAGTTAAATTTATAGTTTGCATCAGGTGTTGGAAGATGGGCCGAGTTAAATATTTTCTTAATAATATAAGGATTACTAGTTAGTAAATGTCACGAGTTTGCCATTTGACTCCCTTTCTCCTCCGACTGCCTTTTGAATAAAAACATACCTTTTCTCCTATTACCTTATCAGAATGAAAAATTAAAGAGCACTTCCCTTTCTTTCATTTTGTAGTGATATGAAGCCTCATCTGTGAAACTTCATTTTAAGTAATCAAAGTACGTGTACATCAGCCATTTTTTTATATTATATCATATGCTAAAGGCTTTTGCCAGATCTTTTGTCCTTTTCAGTTTTATAATAAGCGGACTTAACCAGTATATATATATATATTATATATATTAGATTTTATATATATATATATATATAAAATATAATATTCAGAAAATATGGAAAATAATTAAAAATATTTTTCAAAAGTATTTAAAAAAATATAATTTTTGCTTAGGGACCGAGGGTGTGCGGTATTGGTCCTCGTTAAACTGTTCTACGATAAAGTGCTCGACTTCGGGTGCAGGTCACCGGGCTACCGAAGCGGGGGTGCCATCCCTACAAAGGATCAAACCTCAAGGGATGTTTCCCAGACCGTCGCCAATAGTCTTTTGTGCAGCACTAGTGCGACGTAAATGATCAACATCAGACTATTATTAAATAAAAAATAATAAATATTTACTAAAAGTTATTTTTTGCATGGAATTATCTTTAGATAACAGAATTATCTAATCATGTGTAAAATTTTTTCAATTCCCTTAAAAAGCTCTCGATCTGTAGTGAAATACAAAAAAATAAAACTAACATTTGGGGGTCCAAACTTTGGATAGCTCACTCGACCCAACTATTGGGAGCTTATTCCCCAGATTACAGCTACCTCCTATATTACGGGGGTTAGAAAATCGAATCTGTTGAACAAAAGTTATGTTTCTTCAGAGAAAATATGTTTTTGTGTCTGATTACGTAACTTAAAATAAAATATCGTGCACTAATTAATTTGCATATTTGATGTCCCACCCTCGAATTATTAAGATGGTGTCCTAGAACGTGAAGATCCGATCATTAAATCAAAAGTTATTCAGTGTGGTACTTTTTTGGTTCACTGTACGTAAATGTTACCAATTTACGACATCTCACCGAGGGAATTTGACAAGGGGGAAAATAGCTATTCATGTTGTCCAATCCTGTCCCCCATGTCCACAGTAGCCTCCTTCCCCTCTAAATATAATGCTAATCATAAAATACCAATTTTATAAACCTGTTGAATCCGGTTACTATATCGTTAGGAAGGTCTTTTCAAGACAAAATCATTATAAAAATTAAAATAATTTTTTAGTTTCAAATCTAAAAGTTTTTGATCGCGTTATGGAAACTGATGGAAATTATAGACTTTTTTTTCCTATCTGCACATGTACCCACATTTTAATTGAAAAAATATTCCTAATTGATCTATAGTCCTAATTGAAAAAATATTCAGAAATTGTTTCTCTATATACATCGATTAACAAAAACAAAGTTGCCTTACTCCAATATGGACAGGTCCCTAGAAAATCGTTCTTGAATATATGGCCTATGTATTCATGACGCCATGTAGTCATATGTGACAAAATTATGACAAAGAGTAATATTTTTTTCTTTTTTTATGAAAGAAAAATGAGAAAAAGTCAAAGCATATTTGCTAATTTAAAAAAAATTCTTTTTAATTGTTAGTCTTGGAAACGAATTTTAATTGCTACGGATTTCTAAGCTGATATTCATAGCTTTTTTATTAAATTAAATGCGTTCTTTTATTAAATTAAATATGATTTTTTAAATATAAAATAAAGATTGCATTTCACTTTTTAATGAAAGCAAAATTGTTAAAAACCCTAAAAATTCGAAGTTCCAATTTAAAAAATTTAAAGGTCTTAATAATTTGAGAAATATAAAATAAGAACAAAATCCATGCACACAATAAGCAGTAAAATTATCAATTAAAGTATTTACTATACAAATTAAATTTTATATACGAACATAAAAAAAAGCAATTTTTATGTTACCATTCTTAAAAAAGAATTCGAACAGTATATAAATATGAAATTTAAATGTATTAAATGAGTTAATGCAAACATTTTCTTACCTCTTTTTAAATAAATTTACATTTGGTTTTCTTGTTTTCCAAAGAAATTTTTTATTAAGAATGGGAATTATTGATATCATGATTTATGTTTGAAAAAAAGGAAGTTGCAAGTAATTTCAATAACTCTTAATTAAAGTTAAATTTTAATTTCAAAAATTGAATAAAATAAAAGCTAGCAGAAATTTTATATCTGAATTAAAAATGGTTAATTTAAATGACGCAATTAAATGAGCTAAAAACTGGAACGTTTTGCGTTTGTCTCAGAAAAAATCTCTTGACAAAATGACCTAAGTAAATGTCAACAGGAGTCATCCCCTTGGATCCCTTAAAAGCTTACATCTATTTTCTTAGAACATCTAGATAATTGCTAGTTTAAGGCAATTTAAAGAAGCAAAAGGTCATTTTCACATGGTGTAAAATGAGATGGCTATTTTTTGAGGAGTCAGATAACTGTGGGTCAACTCTGTGGGTGATATGAAGGTTTTAACACCTTCATACCACCCACAATCAAAAGATTCTTTAAAATATATCTATTAGTCTCGGTGTAGGATGCATTTTTCAGGATGCAAAACAGTGGTACTTATTTTAGTTTTCGAAACACTTGTTATGTTTTCTTATGATGTGCTCCTCTTCTCCTTTCGTGTTTTAGTTTTAAATTTTTTTAATAAATTAAAAGTCGTAATTTGTAGAAAAAAATTGAAACAAAACCAAAGTATTTTTCTTGTGGGGAAGGGGGGGGGGAATTTCTACTTCAATTTGGAAAATAGCTAGTAAAATGGAAAAAAAGTAGTTTTTTTTTTCTAAAATTCTCAATTCTATTTTACTTTATTGTAGCGAATGTCAAATTTTCAGAAGGGGTGGCGCACATTATCTTCCATCTCAATTAAATTTAAGAGGAAAATAAAGTTTTCGATTTGGAAAATAGCTTTAAAGTCGAAAATAAGAGTTAAATATGTATTTTACTTGACTTTATTCCTGCGAATGTCTGAATTTCAGATGGAGTGAAGTATATTCTTCGCCCTTTCACTTTAATTTAAGAGGAAAATAAAATTTTCTTTTTGGAAAATAGATTCAAAGTTTTTTTTAAAAAAAAAAAAAAACTTTTACTAGACTTTATTATTTCAAATCTCTAAATTTCAGAAGAAACAAAACACATTTTAGCCCCCTTACTTTATATCAGAAGAAAATAAGGTTTCCTATCCCTTTACTATAATTTAAGAGGAAAATGAAGTTTTCTGTTTGGAAAATATCGTCGAAGCTATGAAACAAAACAATTTTTTTCTTCTAAAATTTCCTACTTTACTTGATTTTATTCTATTAATGTCTAAATTTCTGAAGATAAAAAGCAAATTCCCCCCCCCCTTCTCACTTTTATTTCAGAAGAAAATAAAGTTTTCGATTTGGAAAATAGATTCAAAGAGGAAATTTTTTTTAGTTACCAATTTCTATTAATTTTTAGCACTTTGAAATTTCAAAAGGGGCGAAACACTATGTTCGCCCCCTCATTTCTATTTCGGAAGAGTGATAATTGGAAATAAAATATTTTTTCCACTTTCACTTTACTTTTCCATAAGTCAAAAAACACATTTATCGCCCATAACAAAATAAAGTTTCCT
The DNA here is from genome assembly GCF_043381705.1 of Parasteatoda tepidariorum. Taxonomy (NCBI): domain Eukaryota; kingdom Metazoa; phylum Arthropoda; class Arachnida; order Araneae; family Theridiidae; genus Parasteatoda; species Parasteatoda tepidariorum. Next base: position 59,731,216 of record NC_092215.1, on the reverse strand, counting down.
ACTTGATGTATAACTTCAAAGCTGAGAAAGAATAGCTTTTTTTTTCTTCTCTAAAACTACCTATTTTAATGGACTTCGTCTTGGCGAATAACTAAATATCAGAAGAGGCAAAGCACATAAATGTTAGTGGAATATAAAATTTTCTTATTTCAAAAATAGCTTCAAAATTGAAAAAAAAAAATTTTAAATTTCCGATTTTACTTTATTTTTGTGAGTGTCTAAATTTCAGGAGGGGCGAAACTCATCGTTTGCCCCATCACTTAAACTTTAGAGGGGCCCTCTGCCTCCCCCTGGTTGGCACGCCACTTGATCAGATGCTAGATAGTAGAGGAAACAACTAAGTAAACCAGAAGTGCAATATACAGAAAGTGTTAACAATCAACTACATGCAGCTGTGGCCTTTCCCCTTCTCTGCAAAGCATGTTTGTTCTTTTGAGAAAGGGAAATAATTCGCGAAAAGGTGTTTTACCGTTTCTTACCCTTTCCTTTATGTTATAATAGGTACGCAATTACAAAAAAGAAAATTTTCAGCAACTCTATCTTAACACAATTTCTTTCCTACGTATATATAATTAGAGTACTGTATTTTGAAAAAACATGATGTGGTCTCTTCATGTGGGGCCCCCTTAACCGTCGGGGCCTCGGAGCGGTGCCCCGGCGTAGTTACGGCCCTGGAGCGAACTAAAATGAACTTACGCGTACCGGAATCTTTCAAGAATGATACATATTTAAAATATTTTAGTAATAAGATTGCCAGATTACAAAATATGAAAACAGAAGAATAAATAAAGTGATATCTTATGGCACGTTCTTACTGCAATACTGCAGCGCGTCTAATTTGTTAGTTACCTTGGATGGGCCCGAAAATGGATGTGTGCAAGGTAATAATATTATACAGGATAATTTAAAGTTTGTAAAAATCCTAGTTCTTTTTTTTTTTTTAAATAATTATTAATTTTTCAAAATTATTTTATATCAAACTTATTAATTTTATTTTATTTTATGACCGCAGTTGAACAGTCGACCGATTTGCTCGTTTTAATTGATTTTTAGCAGGCGGCAAATTATTATTACTGTTGAAATGCAAAAATTAGGCTCAAAGAGCAATGCCCTAAACACACGAAATTAGAAAACCGAACTAAAAACGGAAACAAAAAGAAAACGAAAGTAAGTTAATAGTAGATATTATCAAGCGCTAAAGCTGCTTTAAATATGATTACTATAACATAGCACAATAAAAACAAAACCGAACTAAGAACGGAAACAAAAAGAAAACGAAAGTAAGTTAATAGTAGATAATAAGTGCTAAAACTGCTTTAAATATGATCACTATAACATAGCACAATAAAAACAAAGAAAAAAACGAAGAAAATTAATAAATAATTATTAATTTTCTTCGTTTCTCTCTCTCTCTCTCTCTCCTCTTATTATCCTTTNATATATTATATACACGCACACGGGTCTTGCACAAATTATTGGAAACACTTCTATACTAATGCATTTTTTCATATTTCTCAAAAAATACTGAGAGAATCATTTTATAACTTCAGAACTGTTTAAATCAAGAGATTTCTCAAACATATTAATGAAGTTTAAAGCCTTTAGAGGCTTCAGGGACCGACAATAAATTACAAATGGAAAATAATGTTTTTGAACACCCTGTGCCAAAAAATATAGCAATAGATTTTTAACTTATGACAGTTATTTTGGTAATTATATGCTGTAATTACACAAAATTTTGTAAGCCTAGCTTAAATATATAAGGAGATATAGACATTTTTATAAAAAAAAATATTTTTGTCCTACTTTTTTTTTGCTATAACTCTAAAAATATTCAATAAAATTAAACAAATATTTTAGAGTAATTTTCAATTTATAATTAAAATAGCATTTTTAAATTGGAAAAAAAAAGTTCGTTTAAAACTGTGCAATATATAAGTGTTTAAAGTAGCTATTTCATATTACGCATTCGCGAAAAAAAAATGAATATTTCTTTTTGCATAATTTTGTAATGAATCGTATTTGGCAACTAATGAAAAAAGTTCAATTTAAATATCTGAAAAATTTCAAAAGTTTCAAGCAATTTTCTAAGTATTCTTTGTAATTTTTGAAAGAAAGCTCAAAATGATAAAGGGTTTTCTACAAGTATTACTTTGTATTATAAGACAGAATTTAATAATGAATGATAATACTTTACAATAAACATTCATACATCAAAATGTGATTTTTAAAAAAAAAAGAAACCAGAAGAAATAAATTATACTTTTATGGGAATTGATTTCCAACAATGCCGGTGTCAGGTTTGATAAATCTCGCTTAATAGTTTGAATTGAATTATGTGGAAAACCCCTTAATATTTTGAACTTTCTTTTATGAAGTACGAAAACTACTTAGAAAATTGCTTGAAACTTTTTAAATCTTTAATATATTTAAATCTGCCTTTTTTATTAGTTGCCAAATACGATTCGTTATAAAATTATGAAGAAAAAAAAACTAATTTTCCCCATGCATGCGCAGTTATAAAGTACTTATGATATTATACTACTTTAATTACTCATATCTTGCTCAGTTTGAAACAAATTTTTCTCAAACTTCAAAGCAATAATTTTGTAATTAATTCTGTATTGCTCCAAAAAATCTTTTTTTAATTTTATTGAATAATTTCGAAGTTATAGCAAAAATATGTGCGACAAAAAAATTTGTTTTTTTATAAAGATATCGACATCGAAATAAATATTTAAGTTAGGCTTACAAAATTTTGTGTAATAATTGCATATGATGAACAAAATAAATGTCAGAAGTTACAAACCTATTGTTACTTTTTTTGGCATAGGGTGTTGAAAAACATTTTTTCCGTAAGAGAAATCACATACCCTAAGCAATTCTAAATTTATACAATGATTATAAAAGAATGTTTTGAGGAACATCAAAAAATGTTTTAGTATAGTAGAGTTTCTATTATTTTGTCCTACCCCTGTATAAGCAGATAAATGCTGGAACAAAATAATGGAAACATTTCAATATTAATACACTTTTTTCTCATATTTCTCAAGAAATAATTAAAGAATCATATTATAACTTCAGAAGTGTTTAGATCTTGCGATTTATCATACTTCTCAAGGAAGTTTAAAGCCTTTACAGCTTTAAGGGACCGACAATAAATTACGAAAGGAAAATAGTGTTTTTGAACACCCTGTGCCAATAAAGTAGGAATAAATTTGTAACTTGAAACAATTATTTTGGTTATTATATGCAATAATTGCGCAAAATCTCGTAAACCTAGCTTAGATATTTATGGAGATATGATCATTTTAATAAAAACTATTTTTTTTTGTCTTACGCTTATTTACTATAACTTTAAAAATATTCAATAAAATTAAACAACATTTTTGGAGTAATTTAAAGTTAATTACAAATTGATTACTTTAAAAAGTTTATGAAAATTCGTTAGAAACTGCTCAAGATATGAGTAATTAAATTAGCTCTTTTATACTGCTCTTGAGCGGAAAAAATGCAACACTTTTTCCTCACAATTTCGTAGTGAATAGTATTTGGCAACTAATGAAAAAAGTCCGATTTGTATATCTTAAAAATTTAAAAAGTTTCAAGCAATTTTCAAAGTAGTTTTTGTATCTTTTAAAAGAATCTCAAAATTATAAGAATGAATAATTAAGAATTAAAAGAATAAAATATTCTACAAATATTATTTTGTATCGTAAAACAAAATTAAATAATCAATGATAATTCCGTACAATAAACGTTTTTACACTGAAATATGATTGATAAGGAAAGAAAACAGGCAAAGGAAAAGATGCTTTTATGGGTGACGATCCCCAACAAGGCCGGTGTCCTTTTATATTAAATCTTGTTTAATAGCACAAAATGAAATTTGTGGAAAACTCCCTACCATTTTGAGCTATATCTTAAAAAGTACGAATACAACTTAGAAAATTAATTGAAACTTCTAAAATTTTTAAGATATTCAAATCAGACTTTTCGTTATTAGTTGCCAAATTCGATTTTTTACAAAATTATGAAAAAAGTGCTAATTTTTTCCGCACATGCGCAGTATAAAAGAACTACTTTAATTACCTATATATTGCAAAGTTTTTAACAATTTTTTTTTCAAATTTTAAAGTAAAAATTTTGTACTTAATTTAAAAGTTATTAAAAAACGTACGAGAAATAAAAAATATTTCTTAATAAAAATGTCCATATCTTCATAAATATTTAAGCTAGGTTTACGAAATTTTGTGCAATTACCGCATTTAATAATCAGAACAATTGTTACAAGTTACAAATTTATTCCTACTTTTTGCAATTGGGTGTTCAAAAACACTATTTACCGTTTGTAATTTACTGTCTGTCCCTCAAGCCTCTAAAAGCTTTAAACTTAATTCAAAAGTATGAGAAATCGCATGATATAAGCACTTCTGAAGTTGTTAAATTATTGTCTAATTATTCTTGAGAAATACGGAAAAATGTTTTAGAACGGAAGTGATAGGTGGGAGTTTTTAATTACGATGGAAAATTATAAAAAGGTAGAAATTCGAATCGAAGTAACCTTCAATTCAAGTAGGACAGTTAAATGGCATATAAGTCAAGAGGATTTTGTTTTTCCTGCCACAAATTTGAAAAAAAAAATAAATATAAAAATATTCTACATTAGAGAAAAAATAAATAAAATTTATCATTTCTTACGTAATAACTAAAAAAGTTAATTAAACTTAATTTAGTGAATTTAATAAAACTTTTTATTTTACTGCATTTATGAGTTTATTTTTTTCTAAGTAATATATTTTTTAGTAAATATCAAATTTTTTGGTATTATTTAAAGCTCAGGTCTCAGGAAGTTAAAAGCAATTACCTCCTGAGACCTGATTTAGATTTGCATCATTAACTAAATATAAAAAAGATTTGTATCCATAATTAAAGACAATTCAAATTTGTGCCCAAAACCCAAAACAATAACAAAATATAATATTATAATCATTTCAACGTTTTGAAATTTATTTCATTATACTTGAAAAATTGAGTAAATTTCGTTAACTACAAAAGCCCTTTAAATAAATAAACAAAAAAAAAAATTAATCAAAATAAACTTTAAAAAAAGAACAAGTATGGTTAACTGTGAAAAGAAGTTTAATGTTAGCTTTTAGCTTAAGTACATTTTTCAATATTATTTCCCTAATTTAGGGAAATTCTAATAGTTTACCTAATTTCATGAAAATATTCCAGAAATTTTTTTTCTAGTTAACTTATGAATGATTTGAAATTACATTAGTAGACAAATTTGATTTATTGATAACATACAAATGGTTAAGTTACGAAGGTTTTACTCTCACATGGTAAAGTAAAATTATTTCTAAAAATTTAGCAAAAATGTGCCAAACTAGCTCCGAAACAATTATGGTCGAATTTAAAATCTTCATGTTTTCCTTATTGATTATTTCTCACCGATCATGTATTCATTATTGAGCCTGTCACTACATTCAATAATGAATGCATAGGCTTTTCAAATTCAAGATTTTTCAACTAAATTTTTTTCGTAACTATTTTGACGCGTGTTTGAAAAATTCATATTTTTCAGTGCATATGGAAATATTTGAGTTCTAAATAATAGAGATCAACTTAGTTAACTTTTGAGGGTATTAACAAAAAGTTTTATCTCTGATAATTACACATTTGAAGAAGTATAGTTTCAGGAGAAGAAGTGAATCGCCCAAATAGGGCGTGATGAAAAGAATTGAAAGAACATTATCGCCGCTATTTTTGGTCACGAATCATCGATCCAGAAAAAGATTCTTTTGCACACACACCTACTTCAATGAGTGTTTCAGAACAAACAAAAACTTTCACAGGCCCCCAACTTCAAATAAGATCTCCCAGTAAACAATAAAAACACGTATAAAAAATATATATACTTTAAAATTAATGTTGCGATTTTATGCATTTCTAATCAAAATTAAAAACATTTCATTTATGACTTTTTTCTAAAACATAATTTTTAAAAGATAAAACTAAAAATTTCAGAAATAAACAATAATTCTCACAGATAGTAGTAGCTTCATCCTCCGAAATTCAAATCAATAAAAATACGTTTGAAATACATTGCTTTCAAATAACATTTTATATGCGTTTGAAAAATTTAAAATAATTTTTCATACTTTTCTAAATAAAATTAAAACTATTTCATCATTAATAATATTTTATAAAACATGATTTTTAGAAGACAAAACTAAAATTGTAGAAACGAATAATAATTCTCACAGACAGTAGTTACTTTAAACCCTAAGTACAAATAAATTCTCTTTATTTCAGATAACAATAAAAGCACCTTTTCGTTTAAAATAAAAATTAAGGCTACAACTTTTAAAACACTTCTAGGCAAAATTAAAAATAATTCATCCATGATTTTTTTTGTAAATTATAATTTTTAAAAGATAAAACTGAAATTGCAGAAATAAACAATAATTCTCACAGATAGTAGTAGCTTCTGCCTCCAAAATTCAAATTAATTCTCATTTCATTAATCAATAAAAACAGGTATAAAATATATTGTTTTGAATTACATTTTATACGCGTTTAAGAAAATTAAGATCATAATCTTTTATACTTTTCTAAATAAAATTTAAATTATTTCAGCATTAATAATATTTTGTAAAACATGATTTTTTGAAGATAAAACTAAAATTGTAGAAATGATGAATAATTCTCACAGACAGGAGTTACTTTATCCCCCAAGCACAAATAAATTCTCTTTATTTTAGATAATAAAAACTTCTCTTTATTTTAGATTTTAAAAAACAAATTAAGGCTAAAATTTTTGAAACACTTATAAACAATTTATAAGTGTTTCAAAATTCAAATTATTTCATCGATGATTTTTTTGTAGAACATAATTTTTAAAAGATAAAACCGAAATTGCAGAAATAAACACTAATTCTCACAGATAGTAGTAGATTCATCCTCCGAAATTCAAATAAATTCTCAATTCATTAATCAATAAAATCACGTATGAAATATATTGTTTTGAATTACATTTTATACGCATTTAAAAAAATTAAGATAATGATTTTTTATACTTTACTCAATAAAATTAAAATTATTTCCTCATTAATAATATTTTGCAAAACATGATTTTTCGAAGATAAAACTAAAATTGTAGATTATAAAAAAATAATAAATAAATAAAAGCACCTTTAATAATATGTAAAATAATAATTCTCACAGACAGTAGTTACTTTATCCCCCAAGCACAAATAAATTCGCTTTATTTTAGATAATAAAAACACCTTTTTTTTAAAAAAGAAAAAAAATTAAGGCTACAATTTTTTTTAAACATTTCTGAGCAAAATTAAAAATATTTCATAGTTAATAATATTTTGTGAAAGCTAATTTTTAAAACTAAAATTACAGAGAATTAACAAAGCTAAAATTTGTATTATCAGAATGTAAGTGGGAGGGTAGGTGGAATAATCAAAAACAGTTTTTAACTTAAAATTATCAAATTATCTGAAAGTATCTATCAAAGTTTTTTCTTTACTTAAGTTTATTTTTATTTCACTGTAACCACTATAATTTTTCTTTGTATTTCCCTAAAAACAATTCGAAATAATTTTATTTGCACATATATTTTTTACTTTTTTTAGTCAAAATTCAATGTACCAAGCGCAAAATAAAAAACGGACCACACGTAAAAACTTTTGATCTAATGATTGGATCTTCACGTTCTAAAACTCAATTTTAAAGGTTCGAAGGGGTAACCTTAAATATGCTAATTAATTCGTGCGGACGATTTTTTTTAAAACACGAAATCTGACACGCAAAATCGTGCTTTCTATGAATAAACATATATTTTTTCCCGACTGATTCGAACTTCTAAAACCCGTAGAGTAGCCACAATCTGAGAAATATGGTCCCAATAGTTTGGTCAGGAGAGAGGTCCAAAGTTTGAACCCCTTAATGTTAACTTTACCTTTGGCGTATTTCGCCATATCACGAGAACTTCTTAAGCGAATTGAACAATTTCTGCTCGCAATTATAAAATTCTTTTATTCAAAGATAATTCCATACAAAATGTAACTTTTCGTAAATATTTATTTTTATTACTTTATTTAATAATAGTCGAAAAGCTTTTGAATTGTAAGGTATGTAATTTTTAACATGATGTAAAAAATTGTATAGGGTAAACTAACCAGTGAAGGAACACTTAAGCTTCGCTTGCCGTTTTAAAAATCATATTAATTTCAAAATTCGTAATTTTAGTTAAATGACAGTGTCAATATATTTATTACTAATTGCAAATTATGTAAAAAAATTGTAAAGAACTTACACAATGTTGTTTTAAGGTTTTGGAGGTTCAAATAATAAGTAGTAAGAAGACCAAGTGAAGGAACAGCTCTTACCAGTGAAGGAACACAAAATTGCCCAGTAAAGGAACACTTAATTTTGGTTATTTTTTAATGCTCTTTATGAATTTATATGCCATACAAATATTTAAAAACAAGCCTTTTCTTAAAATAAATGCTTGGAAAATGTTAACTTTTTTATGTAATCATGAATTGAAAGTTAAAGTGTCAACATATTAACACATACTGCTCATTCACTGGTAAATCTATGCCAAGTAAAGGAACATGCCTGTTTCCTCACTGGTTAGAAGTTTTTTTTCTCGTATTTTTAACATACTTTTGATGCGGGACATCACTAAAGGCACAAGAAAATTAAAGTTTATCATTTATTTTCATTAACTAAGAAGAAAAAACCAGTTAGGGAACACTTGTTCCTTCACTGGTTTTTCATCGTTTGGTGATCCAGTGAATAAGCACCCCTTATTTCAGTACTTTATTATGCTATGATGCTTGAAAAAAATAATAAAACGAAACTTCAATAACTATATTTTGAATTATCTTTTTCCTAGTGAAAAGAATAAAACTATTACATGCAATTAATTCCACTTTAAACATATAAATACAAACAGTTACCTTATAATTTTTTCAAAGAAACAAGGTGTTGCAGAGATAATAACAAATTCAAGAATTTTTCCAGAGAAGTCTATTTGACCAGGTAATCCTAAACATTGCTAGATGACTTCCTATTGTTTGGCAGTAAGCTATTGTTACCAATCAATCTAAAGAAAAACATTCAAATTCTTATTTTTAATCAATATATGTGAAGTGTTCCTTCACTGGTTGGTTTACCCTACCTTACAATTCAATAGCTTTCCGACTATTATTAAACAAGATAATAAAAAATAATAAACATTTACTGAACATTATATTTTACACGGAATTTTCTTTGGATAAACGAATTTTATAATTGTGTGTAAAAAATTTTCTCCCGAAAAGTTCTTCAGATATTTTGAAATACGAAAAAGTAAAATTAACATTAAGGGATCAATATTTTGGGGGGCTCTTCAGACCAAACTATTGGGACCATATTCCCTAGATTGCAGCTACCACCTATATTTTGGTGTTCAGAAATCTGATTTCAACGAGAAAAAAAAGGTATACTTATTCAGAGAAAGTCGAAAGTTTTGTGTCGAATTTATTAGCTTTAAACATCATCAGCACTAATTAATTAGCATTTTTGCAGTCACCACCTTTAATCATGAAGATTGAGTTATACTTCAGCCATAGAGATCGATCATTAGATCAGAAGTTATTCAGGGTGGTTCGTTTATTTATTTTATTTTTTTTTTGCGCAAAATACAGAAACTTACATATTTAGATAATATTTATTAATAGAACTTATTCATCGAACTGCTTTAAACAGTTTGAAAGCTGTGATGGCTTAAGGGGATAGAGAGCTCGCCTCCCAATCAGGTAACCCGAGTTCGAATCCCAGCGAGAGCTAGTCGACACAAATTCCGCCCCAGCTCGCACCGACCCTGGCTTATGAGTTAAAGTCCCCTCTCCGTCAGGGTAACTATGGGAGGTTTTCGAGGTTTTGCCCTGAATGTAACACGGGTTATTTCCATCAAAAAGTCCTTCACGTAGGCAAATCTCTCCCAATACTTAATACTTCCCTCATCTTCTGGATTGGTCTCAAAATTACAAGCTACGGAGTTAAATATTAGTAGCGTAAACTCAAAATAGGGTCACCTGTTCAACGACGATTACAGAAAATTAAAAAAAAAAAAACAGTTTGAAAAATTTCCATACTGAGTTATTGTTCGTCTTTATTCTTACTTTTTTTTAATGGTGGGTAGTTAGGTCTATTTCTCATTGACCACAGAAATGCTAGAATTGCTTACTCTTATCGGTACCCAGTGGGCACCAGTGGCTAAGTCACGGTGGGGTAGCGTCGCCCACATCATACAGCCACAAACCCGTTTAATGGGGGGTTACACTCATACAATTCCTAGAAAGAACTAAGAGAATAAATTACAATATTCTGATATTTTAAAAGGAAATGAAATGGTATAATCACAGTTTAAAAATAGGAAATTTGGGCTATATAGAGAATTAACTAATTAGCTATTTTCACAATTGACCAATTGTCTTAATCTAGCACAATTATTTTCAAACTTAGCATATTAACAAAAGTAGTCTTCAATTTACTAGTATTGCGAACTAATTAAACTAAAATTTTGTTTATAATAAAAGCAGTTAAAATTATGAAGTTAAAATTAGTAATATGTTCATTAAATTTCAGTCTCACTAAAAGGTACTTAATCGTCGTACCGGAACATTACGGTCTCATACTACGCCCTTGAGAATGAGTTGTCGTGAGTGGCATATTTTTTCTTGAATTGGAGTGGTGGCATAAACATGGTTTGTTTGAGAAAGTGGAAGTATTTGTTTAAGGGAAAGTATAAGCGAGAAATATTAGAATAGGGGGAAAATATTTACAGTTGAAGTGGGAAAAATATTTGTCATTATCATTTTCGATGCATCCTTAGGCACTTAAGAACAAATATTTTGAGAAACGATGTTACTACGCGTTGCTCTCCCACTAAAACACTGATTTTAAATTTGCTTGTCTGATTTTTTTTGTTGATTTTTTTTTAATTTGAGATCAAGCAAGAATAGAAAAAAATTTCCCTCCAAAAAACATTAATTTAAAAAAAAAAAAAAAAAAAAAAAAAAAAAAAAAAAANAAAAAAAAAAAAAAAAAAAAAAAAAAAAAAAAAAAAAAAAAAAAAAAAAAAACAGTTTCTGTTTAATTTAACCCCTGGTTATAAATGAACTTTTCTCTGTTCTTATCCTTTTCTTGTGAAGTAAAAAATTAAATATTTAATATTTCTGACTAAAGAAAATAGCCTCGCAAAAACTATTTTAAAATTAACCCCATACAAACATTAAAAAGTATTGTATCGAGTGCTTACTTGAAGAACCAGTTATCACAAAAAATGACATTGTGTAAAAAATGTGTACCGCAATCATGGAAGCAAAAGGATATGCAACGAAGAATTAAAAAAATACTATATTTTCTTACCTTAATATAATTAATTTCAATAAAAGCTTAGGAAAACAGAATTGTCTCGAAACTTTTGATTTAAATTTTTAAAAATCTCGTTTGTTTAATAAATAAAAAATTTCCACATCTATTATTAGTTGCTTCCCATGTAGTATGCTAAAGCTGCAAGTTGCTAATTAACACCAGCAAGACATTTTGCTTACAGAGGCACATATCATCTCCAAACTTTTGCGCCCTACTGTATTTGCTTAGGATTTCGCTTGCTTTGAACGAGCAAAAATGTTTTATATATATAGTCAATTAGTATTTTTAAATATATATGGCCATATTCTGATCATATTAAAATGAAACCGGTTTCCAATAAATCGAGGGGAGCAAAAAAAAAAAAACAATTTTGAAAATTTATAAGTTATCCTTTTTATTACTGCTGTGTCTGCATGGAAAAAAAATTCAGGTAAAATCACTGTGTAACCGTAAAGAAAAATATATCAAGAGTGGTAACACAACAGTATATGTAAGTGGTTTCAAGAAATTGAAATATTTTTGAATTTTGACTAAAATTAAGAAAAATAAGACCATACGAAAACTGCAATTTCCTTAAACGGTCTCTTTTTTAAGTGTTAATAAGAAAAAAAGTGCGAAAGCTAATGAATAATTTATTTATATATAGCAAAAAAGATAAAAAAAATAACAGTGCGTATGAAGAAATCGAGTAAGTCTTTTTCTATGCAAAGTAGTTTTTTTTGTTACTATAACATGAAAAATCTTTAATTATTGATTAATTTATTCTTCGGAATTTAGAAAATATTTGAGTAATGACAAGCGTTGAATTTCTCAAACATGACTTTTTCAAATAAACCTAAGGGAAATGAGTTTTTTGAGTAGTTTTACACTAGATTTATTACACTGGTTATCATAAACTAAGGAAAAAACTACAAAAATGATCATATCATAATAATGTGATAATGCACATGATAATGTATTAAATAACATAAAAAGTATTAACCAGACTATTATGTTGTTACAGAAATTGGCATATGTAGGAAATCAGATATGTCAGTTTTCTCTTTTTCTAACCGTCGTTGAACAGCAGACCCAATTTTTTGGGTTTACGGTAACTATTGTTCAACTCCGTAGCCTTGTAATTTTGAACCTAATCCAGAAGACAAGGGATCTCCTGGATCAAGTATAGGGAGCCTTCGGGGAGGACTCTCTTGATGGAACTGACCCGCATTTGTGTTGCATGGAGAGGAAGACCACGAGCTTCTCCCACTGTTAGCCTGATGGCAAGGGGACTCTATCCCATGATTCGTCTACCACTGAGGATATTTCCCGTCAATTACTGTGGTCAGCAAGAGCCGGGTGCGGAATTCGAATCGACCAGCTATCGCTGGGATCGAACCCGGGTCACCTCATTAGAAGGGAAGCGCTCTGTCCCCTGAGCCTCCACGGTCAGGTCACATATGTCATTTTGGAAAAGAAAAGGTATCTTCAATATGGATTACTTCTAGCAGCACATGCAGCGACGATTGATGCGGTTTACTAGTTCCGCTGGAGGTGATTGTTCTTGCAAAGCAGTAGTAAGAAAGGGTCTGAAAAGGAGAGTAGTTATACGGCTTTCTAAGGCATCCCAACATTCTCGATAGGATTCAATCCCGATGATCAAGCTGCCCCCCCCCCACGTACAAAATTGTTTACTGCTGAAAATAATCATGCAAGATGCAAGCCTTAAGCAGCGTCGCGTTATTGTTCACCTATTGAACCAGCGTAAGGGCTCTCATAAAAATCATTGATATTATCTCCTTGCACTTGAATTTTCACGGTTGCACGTGGAAAGACATGCGGTCTGTGTGTCCACCGAAAGAGATACGAACCTTACGAAAGATACGAAACCTTACGAATGCCGAACCTGTGGTTAGAAATTGTTGCCAACGTTTATGAGCCTCAGAAGGACTAACATTTAACCATCTGGCCACTTCCGTCTGATTTTGCCCTACCTCTTGTCTTCCAATAGATCTCCATCCTAGTTCTTCGGACAAGGAGGACATTGTTACAAATTGGCTATCTCAAATTTCTAATTTCCAAAACACAGAAAAATTCGCTAACTTTTGATCAAACATTCAATTTATGCTCATCGCAGATAATTCCATTGCAGAGTCACTAATTTACATATTGAAGTTTTACTTAGCAACTCTTATTTGACGACATAGTCAAATTTCATTGGATTTGGCTTTTTTATGGGAGAGTTAACACTATTTTTGTAATTCTTCCTTAATTCGTGATAGCCTGTGTATTAATAAGCAAATTAAAATTGAACATTAATTAGTTCATGTTTATTAACAATGGTTAAAAAGTTCATTAAAATAAAATATAATAAAAGTATAAATAAAAGCCTCTAATGTTTAATAAGCAAAACTTAAACTAATGGAATTTTTCAAGTATAAATAGTATTTTCAAGAATTTGAAAAACCGGATTAAAAATTTTGAAAGGTAAGAAATAAAGGGTGCCTGCCAATTTAGGGAAATATGTTGCTATATGTTAATGGATTAAATGTTTATTTAAGCATGAATAAAAGCATGAAAAATTTGATCATCAAAAATATATTATATAAAGCAAAACTGAATCAAATTATTCTAAAAATTAGTAGTTTTTTATGAATTAAAAAGAAAATCTTTTAAAATATTAAAATGCAAAGGAAAAAGGATGTTTTCCAGTTCGGGGGAACTTTATAAAATGAAAAATATGTTCAGGCTTCTGCATGAACAAAGCTAAACGCATGCAAATTTGATCAGCAAAATTATTTTTTTTTAAATTTAAATTTATCCAATCATTTTAAAAAGCAAATCGTTTTTTTATGAATTCACAGAAAAAAATTATGAAGTAATAAAAAACAATCGAAAAAAAGTACATTTCAAATCAAGAGAAAAATTTATTAAATGAAATTTGCGTTCAAGTCACTCACGTGCACTAAACTAGGAATATTAAAATTTAATCAGCATAAATAGTTTTGATAAATTAAAATTAATCTAATTATTTTAGAAACCAAATATTTTTCATGAATTAAAAGAAAGGGTTATAAAATAATACAAGAGAGCAAGAAAAGACACTTTTCAATGAAAGGGAAAATTCATAAAATGCAAATTGTGTTCAAGCATTTGCATGTTCGAAACTAAAAGTATTTAAAATTATCTGCAAAGACAATTTTTCATAAATATAGGATAATGGAATTATTTAAAAACTGAGTAGTTTTTTATGAGTTAAAAGAGGTTATAAAATAATAGAAGCAAAGCGAAGTAAGTCTTTTTTCAATCAAGGGCAAAATTTACAAAATTAATATTATGTTCAGGCATTTGCATGTATGAACATACTTTTAGCATGCGAAATTTGATTTACAAGTACGAAAATAAAAGTATGTGAAATTTAATTTGCATGAACGAAACTAAAATTTTGTAGAGTTTGGTCAGTAAATATATTTTTTATTATCATAAATGAATTATTTAAGAACTAAATGTTTTTTTTTCTAAATAGTTTCGAAGAAAAAGCTATAAAATATGAAAGTATTATAAAATGTATACAAGAAATATTATTAAAAATAAAGAAAGGCTCTTTTCAATAAAAGGGAAAAGTTATAAAATGTAAATTATGTTCAAGCATTTGCATGTTCGAAACTAGAAGTATGCCAAATTTATCTGCTTAGTGACTGTTTTATAAATATAAGATAGTGGAATTATTTAAACTGAATAGTTTTTTATGAATTTGAAGAGGTTATAAAATAATAGAAGCAAGCGAAGTAAGTCTTTTTTCTATCAAGGGGAAAATTTACAAAATGGAGATTGTGTTCAGGCCTTTACATGTATAAATATACTTTTAGTATATGAAATTTGATTTACAGCGAAAATAAAAGTATTGCTCGAAAATAAAAGTATGTGAAATTTAATTTGCATGAGCGAAAGTAAAATTTTGTAGAGTTTGGTCAGTAAATATATTTTTATTATAAAAGCTAAATAGTTTTTTTCTACATAGTTTCGAAGAAAAAGCTATAAAATATGAAAGTATTATAAAATTTGTACCTAAAATATTATTAAAAATAAGGAAAGGCACTTTTTAACGAAAGGGAAAATTTATAAAATGTAAATTGTGTTCAAGCATTTGCATGTTCGAAGCTAAAAGTATGCCAAATTTATCTGCTTAGTTAATTTCTTATAAATATAAGATAACGAAATTATTTAAAAACTGTATAGTTTTCTATGAGTTTGAAGAGGTTATAAAATAATAGAAGCAAGCGAAGTAAGTCTTTTTTCAATCAAGGAGAAAATTTACAAAATGGAAATTGTGTTTAGGCCTTTACATGTATGAACATACTTTTAGTATGTGAAATTTGATTTACATGTGCGAAAATTTAATTTGCATGAACGAAACTAAAATTTTGCCGAGTTTAGTCAATAAATATATTTTTTATTATTATAAATGAATTATTTAAAAACTAAATAGTTTTTTTCTAAATAGTTTCGAAAAAAAGGCTATAAAATATGAAAGTATTATAAAATTTATACATAAAGTATTATTAAAAATAAAGAAAAGCACTTTTCAATGAAAGGAAAAATTTTCAAAATGTAAATTGTGTTCAGACATTTACATGTAAGCTAAAATCTTGCGAAATTTGATTTACATGTACGAAACTGAAATTAAATTTATATATTTTTTTATAAATATAAATTTATGGGAATAATTAAGAACTAATTTTTTTATGAATCCAAAAAAAAAGAGTGTTCTAAAAGGTGAGAGGGTGGGGGAAGATTTATAAAATGAGGATTGTGTTCAGGCATCTACATGAACAAGAACATTGAAGCAGTGCGCTCCCGATCTTGCGGGCGCTTCCATCGATCTGGAGAAAACTGGATCGGCATTTCGGAGCAAACGCCCTGCATAAGCACTGGCGCTTTTCTCACGCATTATCGTCACTGTGAATTTGTCAATTCCATCGTTTAAATTCCGATGCACATTTAAATGATTTTAAAACGCCACAATTTCAGATTTTTAGAGCAAAACCTTCTATGTGTGAAAAATGTATATGTGCTGCGTCAATGAAAAACATCATGATATGAAAGGAACTTAAAACTGCAAAAAGCGATGCATATCACTTAGAAACTTAAAAATGGGTAAGTATGCAATTTCTTTTCGAATAAATCTTATTCTACTTCATGTTTTTTGTGATGTGCAGCTTTTTTACATTTGAGCAACCCGCTGACATTGCTCAAAAACTGATAAAAGTTTTGCAACAAGAAAATCTCTTAAGTGTAAATTCACACTTATTACTTAATATGCAATAAAAATAATAATTTTTATCTAACACATTTTGTATATTAATATATTTTATTCAATATCCAACAAAAATAAAATGTTTTAAGTGACAAATTTTGTAAATTAAAGTTATTTAATAAGCACCGACACTTAAATGTTTTATAAGTCACATTTTGTAAATTAACATTTATATTTCATATGCATCAACAATGAAGTGTTTTACGGGAAAAGATTTAAAAGTTAAAATTATTTTATAATATGCAGCATCAATAAAATACTTTATGTGCCGCATTTTGAAAACCACAAGATTTTTTAATGAGCAACAATAATAAAATTTTTATAAGTCATATTTTGTAAATTAACATTCATATTTCATCTGCATCAACGATGAAGTGTTTTACGGAACACGATTTGAAAGTTAAAAGGATTTTATAATATGCAATATCGATAAAATACTTTATGTGACGCATTTTGAAAACCACAAGATTTTTTAATGAGCAGCAATAATAAAATGTTTTATGTGACGCATTTTGATAAATAACATGGTAATTCAATGTGTAGCAACAGTATGATTTAGACGCTATATTTTGTAAATCAGCGTTTTCTTTAATATGCAATTACAGTAATATGTTTCATGTCACACATTTTGTTAATTAGCATGGTTATTTAATATGCAACAACAATGATATGTTATATATGACTAAATTTTTGAATTAAAAATTTTTTTAAAAATTTAATTCCAATAAAAGAATTGTGTATGTCCCATTTTATTTAATTGACACGGTTATTTAATTTGCACCAATGGACAATTGGTATTTTGAAATTTAATTAAACAGATTATATGCATTTAAGAATATAAAGAACAAATACTGAATAGCTAAAAATGATAAGAAACGAAACAGGTATAAGATTTTATATCAAATAGCGTCATTTTCTTTTTTAAACATGAAAAGAATTTTAAAGCAAAAATTATTATAAAATGATTAATAGCCGCGATTCGTTTCTTACCACGCATGAAGGCGGAAATACGGAATTTTTCGCATTTATATATTGACTTTCAGTTTGCATAAATTGCTTACAGAGAAATATAATGGAACTCTTTTATAACGAGCTTTTAAGGACCAAAACAATTCGTTTGTTAAATCTAAAATAAACATTTATTTCAAGTTTCAGAGATATTAAATATTGGGCTTTTGATCTAAATTTGATAAACCTTTGTTCTAATGGTCTGATTTTAACGAACGGTGATGTCATTTTAATGGTTCGGAAGGTCTGAATGGTTCAGCTGACTCTAAATATGCTAAATAACTTTTGTAGACAATTTTTAAGTTATGAAACCAGACTTAATAACGTATTTTATCTTAATAAACATACTTAATTTTCGTCAGATTCAGATTCTTGATCTTCAAAATAAGAAAGGGGTTGCTACTATCCGAAAAATATAGTTTCAAGCTGTCAAAAGTTCGGACGCCTTATTGTTAACAATTGCTTAAATTGTTACACATATATTAAATTTTCAAAGTGATTAAATAATCAAATAAAATAGTATAGAATACATTTCTATTGAAACCTGCCAAAAATTTTACGCTACATTTAATAGAATAACTGCTAAGTAATAAAAAAACGGTATTTCATGTGAAATAGAATTTCTTACTTAATTATAAGGACAATAATCATTGCTAGTTAAACAAATTTTACTTAAAAATGTATGTTTGAAATAAGGCAGAATTCAGGCATTTTATTTATTTGAACGATCAGTGTTCTTATTACAACCATACATAAATTGAATAGACAGTTCATAATTACAGAAGTCAGAATGGGTTCTATTGCGCCAAACATAGAATTCTAGACAAGCTGGTCAAAATGCAATAAACTAACCATGACGCCAAAAGATAGGAAAATGAAGAAAGGTCACTGAGCTATCTGGGCTATTTCTGACTTGATCACGAATGTTCACTTTTTGTTTGGGCAAATTTTATACAAAAACTTCGTTGATTTAATGATGATAAATTAATTCGTTATCAATAGTAATTTTGGTAGTATTTCAAACTCCTAGTATTGGCAAAATGTATGCTTTAATAATTGATTTCTAGTTTTTAAAAAAAAGACATTCCTAAGATAAAAGACGTTTTAAAAAGGCATTCCTAAGATTAAAAATATTTTTTTTATCAATCCAACAGTCTCAGAATTTATGCTTTAATAATTGACTTTTAGTTTAAAAAAGTGCAAGACATTCCTCAGATAAAAATATTTTTTTTTCATCCCAGTCGTAGCAAAGTTGTTGTTGTTGTTTCTAATGCTACATGCCAATACCAGCAAGCCTGCTTTTTCATTATAAGAGAACTATTTATATGCTCATAGCTAGCACAATTTTAAACAGATTTTTCTTACAATTTTAAAATAATAATTTTGCTTTAAATAAAAAATTGTTCAAAATTTTTTTGAATATTTTCTAAAAAACTTAAGACAAAAAAATTAGTTCCTCAAAAATTTCCATATCTCCGCAAATATTTAAGCTAAGTTAACAAAATTCCGTGCAATTATTGCAAATAATGAAAGTAATAGATGCAATTTACAAGCTTTTTTCACTATATTATGGTATAGAGTGTTCAAAAATACTTGTTTTCGATCATAATTTATCGCTGACTCCTCTGAAAACTTTAAAATTTATTGATAAGTATGCATAATCCAAACACATTGAAAGTTATAAGATAATCCTCTAAACATTTCTCGAGAAATTTTAAAAAAAAGTTGAAACTGAAAATGTCTCTTCCATTATTTTAGGACAATATATGTTTAGTATAAAACAAACAATTTCACTCTAATTTTTTAACATTTACTCAAAAATGCATTTCAATTTTTGTAATTTTATCATGTAAGAAATTTTTAAGCATGTCAAAAGGCACTTCAAAATTTAACAGATGCCAGAAAACATTACGCTTTAAAATATTCCTAAAAATTAAATTCCTAAGCATTTAAAGTAAAATTTGACATTTATATAAAATCTTAAATATTTTCGAAATATTAAATATATTTATCAGTGAAAAACCCTATTTTCTTCTAGTATGAAAAGCAATTCTCTCCTTTTATTTCTCTTGAGTTTAAACAAAACAAATAAAACATTTTTCGCTTTTATTCCTTCTCGAGATTTCTATTCGTAGTCAGGAGAAAGAATTTGTTTTATTGATAATGTTAATTACTTTCGACGCATTTTTGTAAATTTAGATTTACAAAGAATTTTCTGCATTTAATGACTGTGAAAAGAAAATGACGACTACTTACGCAATTATAATTACTATCCTTTTCTTTTTCCTAAAGCATTTCTTTGTACAATGTTTTTATTGTATTTTATAGCCGTCGTTGAACAGCCGATCCAATTTTGGGTTTACGATTACCAATGTTCAACTTCGTAGTCTTGTAATTTCGAACCCAATCCAGGAGACAAGGGAACTCCTGGATTGAGTATCGAGGGAAATTTGCCTTCGTGGATGACTTTTTGATAGAATTAACCCGCATTTGCGTTACATGGAGAGGAAAACCACGAAAACATCCTACGGTTAGCCTGATGGCAAGTGGATTCTAGCCCGTGATCCGTCTACAACTGAGGATAGTTTTACGTCAGCACTGTGGTCGGTGCAAGCCGGATGCGAATTTCGTATAGATCAGCCATAGCTGCGATTCGAACCAGGTTCACCTCATTGGAAGGCGAACACTATATCCTCTGAGCCATCACTGCTCGAGCAAAAATGTTGTCAAAAGGACGAAATAACTATCATCAATAGTAAAGAAATATTTCGTCATTTTATTATTCTCCAAAGGAAAAAAAAAACCTCGTTGGGCCTACACAACAGGGGCAGATAGAAAAGAACGATAAATTACACCCATGCTCGAAACGGTATTCGAACCTTGAATCTTACTAGGATGTGACCAACTCCGTTGGCTTATTTCTTCACTTTATTTTCGATTGTCTAGTCTTTATTACCGTTCGGTCATTCTAGTTACCAATCTTTCACAATGCACTACTATGAGGTTTGGAGATGAGGAAATATTTTCGTCATATATTTGAAAGTTCGAGCTTCGTCACAAATTACATGATTTTCAAAATTAGCAAAAGGTTGATTCACAAAATTAATGAAATACTGCTCCAGAATTGCTGAATAGTAAACAGTGATAGTTTTATTTCTGAGAGTGAGCTTGTTTAATTGCAAGGAGTTAAAGGGCAGTAACTACAAAGATTTTTCATCAGGAAATCAGACCAGTTTTGTCATTCCCCCCCCCCCCCNACTTCTGGGTTCGACAGATTTCGATGATGGCGTGTTTCTTCCTTGCCTAAATACTCTTATTTCTTTCCTTTTTTTTCGTTCTTTCTTTTCTTTTCTTTATTTGTTTACTTCACTTATGACAGGAATTCTATTATTATTATCTTAAGGGTAATAATTACAGGGCCTATTTACGTTTTAAAAATTTATTTTTGTCAGAAATCATATCGTTCTTTAACAAAAAAATTTTAAAATAAACTACAAATGTCATTTATAAATATAGATTCAAAAAAGGGGAAGAAAGTCGTTAAAGTTATTATAGAAGTCGAATATTTAAAATTCAATTTCTCAGGAACTATTCGACAGAGTTCGCTCAAATTTTGTATTTTGCCATGTAAAACGTACTTTAAAATGATGTCAGAAACTGTTTACTTTACAATTCGAAATTTTTCCCTCTATTATTTATCAAAATAATAAAAAATAATATTTATTTACGAAAAACATTTTTTAGCAGGTGCATTTTTTTTGCATTTGTTTATCTAATTATCTTTGAATAAATAAATGTTATAATTGTGTTAATTGTCAGATTTCAAAACTTAAAATATTGCCTACTGTAATTAATTAGCATATTTGAGGTCACCTCCTCTCTGGAACCTTTAAGATTGAGTCCTAGAACGTGATGATCCGATCATCAGATTAAAAGTTATTTATTAAAAAGATATTTATGACTTTTTTTGGCACCCTGTGCATTCCCAGGTGCTAGAAAATTTTCCAGGGAGGGCAGGTAGTTGAGATGGTGGACGGGGAACTTTTTTTTATATTTATTTTTTATTTTATTTATTTATTTATTTGCCGGCTTACTTGCAGGTTTCTGCATAATTTTATGGAAAAATTAAAAGCATCAAGGAATATAATTTAAATTAGTATAAAAAATTTAAAAAGTTTTTCTTGTTGTTTAAGTCTGCGTAACTTAATATTTAAAGACAATATTGTACACGAAAGATCGTCTTGTATTTCAAAAGAAAGAATTATATATCGGCTGCTCCAAACTTCTTATGCAATATTTTAACCAACGAAATAAGAAACGAAAATGTACCTTTTTTGCATAAATATATCGTTCATACCGTTTTTTTACAGGTTCAAGATTTTGACTCAATAAAAGAGGGTTGACCGTAATCTGAAAATACGGTGTCTTAGTTAAGTTAGGAGAGCGGTCAAACAATGAGACTCCTTAATATAAATGTCACTGAAACTATTTATTCTAAAAAATGTTTGCACAAAGTTATAAAGCTTGCTTATCTCATGAAAATTCTATGAGAAAAATAATTATTTTATTATTATTCATTATTTATTTCACAAATGATAAAAAAATTTTAAAGTATAACATCATTTTTGGCTATATTTGTCTTAAATAGCAAGGACAAAATGAGTGGACTAATTTTTCGGCAATAAAACGTCCATTACATTGTATTTTTAAATTTAATTTCTTTGTTATTTCTCATCTTGTCATTATTTTGTCATTTAAAATGACATTGAAATGATGGAAGTATCAATTTGGATACTGTCTAATGAAAAGGTTTTCGATATTATTACTTTAAAAAATAATAATAATTTTACAGGAAAAAATACTTTTTGTCTAGACTTATCTTTTAATAAGCGAGTTTTGAGATAGCGTACAAACTTTTTTTCAATTCTCTTACCAGAGATACTATGAAATACGTAAAAAGTAAACTTTCGACTGCTCGCTTAACTTAACTATTGCAAGCATACTTTCCAGATACTGACCAAATGTTTTATTATTATTCATTATTTATTTTATTAATGATAAAAAAAAAGTTTTAAAGTATAGCGTGCACAAATTTTTACACTATTTTAATCTAGGTAGTCTTAAATAGCAAGGACAAAAACAGATTTTTTCGGCAATAAAACGCAATTACATTATATTTTAAAATTTGTATTTCTTAAGAACTATTCCAGCAATCTTTTGTATTTTGTCATTTAAAATGACATAGCTTGGAATGATGCAAATAACAATAATAATAATTTTACAATGCAAATGATGCAAATAACAATAACAATGATGCAAATAACAATAATAATAATTTTACAATTGGATACTTTTTAATAAAAAGGTTTTCGACTTTATTACTTAAAAAAATAAATAATAATAATTTTACAAGAAAAATCACTTTTTGTGTAGACTTATACTGGGATAAGTGAGTTTTGCAATTGTGTACAAACGTTTTTCAATTCTCTTACCAGAGATATGATGAAATACGTAAAAAGTAAATATCCGACTGCTCGCCTAACTTAACTATTGGGAGTATACTTTCCAGGTACTCCCCAAATTTTTTTGGATTAAGAACTCAATTCTATCTATTCCAAAAAACATACGCTTACTCAAAGCAATTTCGTAACTTACAATGTCATCGCAGGCAAATTTTATTGAACGAAACAGAAAATAGATAAGTTCAAAAGTATATAAAATTAACATAATTCATCACCAAAATTATATATCCAGTCCAGGTGATTAAGAAGACAAATACTTAATAAATTTATAAAAGTAAACAGGAAAAAAAGCCACGGAGAATTATCATATATTTATACGTATAATATACAGATACAGACATGCAGACATACAAGATACAGACATACTGAAACTTGTACACACATATTTGAAAACTAAATATATACATACTCAATAGGGTGTAAATAAAACAATGATTATAAGAAGTATAAAATATTGTATATTTAAACAGTATTTAAATAGTATAGCATTTAGCATAGTGGCAATTTAGCACTTAAAAAATCAGATGATTAGTTCAAAAAAGTTTTTAAGATGTTCATTTTTCTACTCACATTTGTACCTCTCTCACTCTCAGTATATATATATATACTATGAGGTTTGGAGATGAGGAAATATTTTCGTCANAGATAGATAGATAGATAGATAGATAGATAGATAGATAGATAGATAGATAGATAGATAGATAGATAGATAGATAGATAGATAGATAGATAGATAGATAGATAGATAGATATATACAACAAAATAAATAAATTCCAGAAAACACGAAGGAAGTTAAGAAAAACAATAAGTTTCTTTACTGCGCATAAGCTGAAAATGAAGATAAAACAAAGGAAAATTATAGACGTATGCAAAAGGGGGGAGGGGAAGTAATAATGAAAAAAAATATCAAACAACTGATTTTTTTTTTAAAAAAAAAGGCTGAATTTCTTAAAAAAACCGGAGAATAAAAGATATAATCTTTTCATCAGCCCACAGGATTATATCCGCAAAAAAAGAGTGCTTTCTGATATTGTATCAATATAGCCAAAGCAAAATATATTAATACAATAGTGTGAGGAGCACTAAAAAAAATTTTTATTTACAAAAATTACAACAAATAAAATAGAACACAATAAGTAAAAATAACACGTAAAAACAGAAAATAAAATAAAATAAAGAGAAAAAACAGTATAAAACAAAACAAAAACTATAAAGCGAGTAGCGAAATCAGATGTACTTACTTGAACGGGAAATTTTTTATGAATGATTTAAAAATATTTCCACAACAAGATTGCCAGATTACAAAATATGAAAACAAAGGCGCAAATTGAGTGTAACTATAGGAATTTAAAGTGCCGTTCTTACTGCATTGCTGAAGTGATTTGTTATGCTGTGCATTGATTTGTTAGTGACCTAGGATGAACCCGAAATCGATGTGCGCAAGGTAATATTATACTGGATAATTTAAAAAGTTGACCACAAATAATATTAGAAAATAAATATTTATTTAAGAAAAAATAGAAAATAGAAAAGAGAAACATAAATTGCATGTTTTGCAAATAATTTTAGCCACGGATTTGCCCGAAATGGATTTGCACATGGAAAAATTATATAAATTATCAAAGAAAAATTTTAGTAGATAATTTTAACACGAATTTACCCGAAATGGATTTGCACATGGAAAAAATAATACAGAAATTTTTAGTAAATAATCTTACCCACGGATTTGCCTGAAATGGAGCATGGAAAAATTATAAAATTTAACAAAGAAAAACCATTTTAGTAGAAAATTTTGGCCACAGATCTGCCCGAAAAGGATTTGCACATTGAAAAATTATAAAAATTAACAGAGAAAATATTTTAGTAGATAATTTTAGCAACGGATTGGCCCAAAATGGATTTGCACATGGAAAATTTATACAAATTAGCAAAGAAATTATTTAGCAAATAATTTTGGCAACGGATTTACCCGAAATGGATTTGCACATGGGAAAATTATATAAATTAACAAAGAAAATATTTAGCAAATAATTTTGGCAACGGATTTACCCGAAATGGATTTGCACATGGGAAAATTATATAAATTAACAAAGAAAATGTTTAGTAAATATATCCACAAAAATATACGATTAATTCAATGATTTTAATTAAAATTTTATTACTTTAGTTGGGTATCCATTGTTTTTTATCAAATTTTGAAAGAGTTTATGGATTTGTTTTTTGGATAAATAAATATTACTACATATTCTTTTAATTCTGTTCATTTCATTAAAAGTGGTATTTAAATAGATGCTCCTAGAAACATTAGAATTCCAAGTAATTAGTTTACTAATATTAAAATCATTTCTTTTATCGTATAAATCAACAAAGCAGATATTTTGAACTTTTATAATACCCAAATTCAAATAATTGAAATTACTATTATCATCATGATTACGAAGCAAGATTAAATCCTCAGGGTAAATATCATTTAATAAAATAGTATAATCTTGAAAATTAATGATAATTAAGTCATAAATATATCTAAAAACAAATTTAATACTAAGAGTATAATTTTTGTCATAATAATGCAAAAATAAGTTAGCTAAGAGAGATGAATAATTGGATCCTTGTGGTACTCCATCAATTTGAAGAAAAATATCCTTTCCATTGTAAAGATAATTACTAAAAAGACAAAAATTAATCAGAATTTCCCAATAATCAAAATCGCAACAAAGGATATTTTTAAAATCATGGTAATAATTCAAAAGGACATCTTTTAGTTTAGAAAGGGGACTGCTATTGAAAAGATCCTGGAAATCAAAAGTCGCAATAGAATTAATTTTATTATGTTTAATGAAATCTAAAATCGGTTGATTATTAGTGATAATCCAAAAGAAACCTTCTTTAGAAATATTGTTAATAATTTTATTTAAGAAGTTAGAGAAAATGGAGCCAGGTTTAGTTAAATAAGTATTAGATCCACATGTGATAGCTCTGAATTTTACAGGATTTTTATTAAATTTAGGACTGATAATTAAGTAAGGAAATTGTATATTGCTAATTTCTTTTTTTAATCTCTTATAAAAAGCTAAAAAAATTTTTAATGACAATATTATTATTGAAATTACTAAGTTTAAAATTTTTACTATTTTTAAATTTCGTATTTAAAAGTTCAGCATAGAATTTTTTACAGAATATATCGTAATTATTGTTAGCTTTGTCTATGGGAGTAATTACAAAATTTTTGTAGTTGCTTAATTGATTGAACAATATTAGAAAAATTTATTGGATTGTTACTCTTATTTAAATTATCCTTATTATTGAAAACAAAGTTTTTAAAGTAATAATAAACTCCCCATTTCCATTCTGTTAGCATACCTAAAGGTAAGGAGAATCTATTTGATATCTTTAAGCAAAAACTATTGAGATCATTAAGAAAGTATTTTAGAATTTTATTGATTGATATATGGTATATGGGTCTAAATTTTGTGCCTTTTATCATTAAATTCCTAAGTTCCAAGTTTTCTATAATATTTAAAATATCAGTAATAATATATTTATGATGTTTATCAACGAAATCAAAATATTTCTCTTCCACACTGTGACATTCATAATCGGATATATTAATGGTAGACGGAAAAAAAGGTCCCGGAAATAAAGGTACGGAAAAAAAGGTCCCGGAAAAAAAGGTACCTGGAAAAAAAGGTACGGAAAAAAGGGTCCCTGGAAAAAAAGGTCCCGGAAAAAAAGGTCCCGGTAAAAAAGGTACCTCCATAGGGAAAATCTGTAGGGATATTTCCCCTCTCGCTTTCTGGGCAACATGAATGCTTCTCGCTGTTTCAATGAATATTCTTTTTATCTGTAATAATTCAGATTAGATCATTGAGGTAACGAGAAGGGTAAGGGGGCACTTATAGGCTGGTTGTATTACGCTTTTTTTTAAATTTTATTTCACTTATTTCTTTGATTATTTTTTAAAGCAGGAAGATACAATTTAAATTTTTCAATAATATTTTACTTTTTTTTNATATATATATATATATATATATATATATATATATATATATATATATATATATATATATATATATATATATATATATATATATATATATATATATATATATATATATATATATATATATATATATATATATATATATATATATATATATATATATATATATATATATATATATATATATATATATATATATATATATATATATATATATATATATATATATATATATATATATATATATATATATATATATATATATATATATATATATATATATATATATATATATATATATATATATATATATATATATATATATATATATATATATATATATATATATATATATATATATATATATATATATATATATATATATATATATATATATATATATATATATATATATATATATATGTACATCAGATTTCAAATTTAGAGACGTAGTACATCACAGTTTTTAGAGTGTACCACAAGTTCATAAAATAATTGAAAAGGGGTAGAAATTATTTTTAATAAAACTAATATCACGGCTATTTTTCTACTTTTTTTTTTAATTTCTAAGTTTTTTTTATTTAACACCACTGATTTTTTTTTAAAGCTTATACTTCGATAAAATTACACTTTAAAGAAATTAAGCATATCTGTTGCTATTTATCGTAAGAAATGCAACCAAAGTTTATTTGTCTTTTTAAAAACAACATAATCTGAAGAAAATTGAAAACAGTCAACTTCTGTCTTTAAGGCTGTTCATTGAATCCTCTGTATAAACAGTTATTTATGACCATTCTGATTCGTTAAACTTAACTTCAGACAGTACACTCGATGATAATCATTAAAATGTTGCAAAATGTCTTGATGAAGAAAAGCTGCAATTTTATAGGAATGTGACACGTTTGTAATCTAATTTTCTAATATTGTAAAAAAGTACTGCTTGGAATCATTAGTGCTATACTGCTTATATTTCCAAAAAAAAATTTATAATAAATAATAATAATGGATTGCACTGCGCTGCAGGGAAAAAATGCCCTGAAATCATTGTCGCTAATTTTAATACAATGTCTCAGGGCCATTCCCCCTACCTTCCATTGAATTGTGACTCCTATTTTTTCTCCCAAATTTGATAATTTTGCGACTTTGAAATAAATTTGAAGTGGGGATTTTTTAATTGCTAATTGTCTTTATTGGAACTCGAGAGATGAAAGGTTCCAAAACAGTATCAGCAAGGAGGACAATTTTGAAGGATTTAAAAAATAAATTATTTAAAAAAATCTTTTGTGTTTTGGAGATTAAGGAAATATTGGAAAATTTCGATGGTTCACAAAACTGACATATTTCCTATATTTATATTACAGGTAGCATTTGCATTTGAGCAGCTTGATATAAATAAGTTCATTTGCAATGTCTTTCGATGTTTTTTCTTCCTAAATGCTCCAAAAGGACAGGAAAAAAACTTTGAGTTTTGGGGATTAAGGGTATATTGGAAAATTTTGACGGTTAACAAAAATGGCATATTTACTATATTTATATGCCGGCCCGGTGGCCGAGCGGTTAGCGCACCTGACTGCGCTATAAACGGTTCCCACCCTATAAACGGTTGCCCACCCTATAAACGGTTTTGTGGCAGTGTGGCGTGGGCAACGTTGCTCGCCTCCGTGACTTTGGTTTACAGGTGCCCACTGGGTAACGCTAAATGAGTAACAATTCCGGCATCTTCATAGGCAAAGATTCAAATTCAGTGCCTGCCATTATTAAAAAAAAAATTATGGAGATTAAAATGGAGATTAAGGAAATATTGGAAAATTTCGATGGTTCACAAAACTGACATATTTCCTATATTTATATACAGGTAGCATTTGCATTTGAGCAGCTTGATTTAATTAAATTCAATTGCACTGTCTTTCCTTGTTCTTTCTTCCTAAATGCTTCATTCAAATAATCATGCAGTTCTTTGTTAAGAGTCACATATAATTTAATAATTAAACAAAAATTACTGAATATAATTCCTTTGAAGTTAAGTGTTTTTCAGAAATCTGCTAAAAACGCATGATATTATCTTTTTTTTATGAATTTAACGTAGTAATGTCTTAATGTATTTTTATGAATTGCTAACCTAAGAAATTTAAAAAAATCGTTAAGCAGAATATTATTTAAAAATTTTTTTTCCAATGCCAACCTGGAGAATGACCTAGGTCATACAGGCATTTACAGGGCAGATTTGTTGGCCACTCTTGCAGGGGCACCATATTAGGTGGGCCAACATTGCTCCCACGGTACAGAAGAGGAAAGAGCATCCATACTTTGCACGGGATTCGAACCCAGAACCTTTCTGATACAAGGGCAGTTCCCTAAACCCTACACAGGCCGGTGGGCTTATTTTTTAAAATATTCTATCAAATATTAAGCAAATAGATACTACAAAAAATTTAGCAACCTATTAACTATAATACTTCTTGCAAAAGGTCTTTGCTTCTTCCGCTAAATGCATTAATCTGCAGGCCACTTAGGAATTATAAATCTTTCCAACATTTTCTTTAAAAAAAATCAGTCTTTACCCCACTGCAACTTTATAAGGGTGATTCTCACCAAGTACAACAATTTACTGCAACTGTCACAGAAATCTAAAACCATACATTAAAATGATGCATTTTTTTTACGATATACTATTTTCTATTTATTTTTCTTGATATATATTTGTATTTTCCGTTAAATTGATACTCACTTTTTTATATAAGAGAAGTGTCAAAAGATTTCCTCATTACAAAAAATTATAAAAAATTTGCAAACTGTCCGCTTTATGAAATCGATGCATACGAGGCCTGTCTAAAATGCATCCGACCTTTGGCCAGAAAAAATATTTCGAATACCTGACGGAGTTGGGACCCTAATCCCTTTCAAAGTAGGCCCCTTGTGCTTGCACACACTTAGCCCACTGATCCTTCCACTGCTGGAAACAAATCAGGAAGTCTTCTTTTGGAATGGTGTTCAGCTCCGTCGTCGCGTTCCGCATTATCTTTTCTCTACTCTCAAAACGGGATCCTTTCAGTGACGTCTTCAATTTTTGAAACAACCAGAAGTCGTAAGGAGCCAGGTCTAGAGAGGTTGGCGAACGGTTGTAATTCCATGTTTGGCTAAGAAAGTGTGGATCAATCGGGATGAATGTGCAGGGGCGTTGTCATGATGCAGGAGCCAGATGTTCGCTCTCCACATGTCTGATCTTTTGCACCGAACTGCGTCACAGGGTCGCCTTTGTACTCCTTTGCCACTGTTTGTTCTTCCGGTGCGTATTCGTGATGCACAATTCCACGGACATCAAACAAAACAGGCAGCATCACCGTGATTTTGCATCACACCTGCCGCACTTTCTTCGGCCTTGGAGAATCGGAAAGCGTCCATTGCGACTTTTTGTTTCTGGGTCGTACCCGTACACCCATGACTCATCTCCAGTTATCACGGTGTTTGGAAACCCAGGATCAGTGTTGGCGGTGTTCAGAAGATCCTGCGCAACGTCAAAACGGGGGACTTTTTGTTCCGGAGTCAACAACTTGGGTACGAATTTCGCAGCAACTCGGTACATGTTAAAATCTTCACTCAAAATTGCATGTGCAGAATATTTACTAACTTCAACCTCTTCTGCAAACGACGATCAGCCATCACTAAATTTCGCAACCTCTCAACATTTGCTGCACTCCGAGCAGTTTGGGGCCTACCAAAACGCTGCTCACTCTCCGCTGATGTGTGGCCATCTTTGAATCGGTTGAACCACTCCTTAATTTGTATTACACCCATCGCTCCTTCTCCAAACACCTGCTGAATCTTACGAATTGTTTGGCTTTGAGAATCACCAAGCTTTTGACAAAATTTGATGCAGTATTTTTGCTCAATTTTACGAACAGCACCTTACTTGGCGACCACCAGCCAGCATGTGCATTAAGGTTCCTCCATCCACTGTGCATTGTGGCTCCGCCTTAGAATCACTACTTTGTGCGGGAAAAATTAAGGTCGAATATTTTTAGACAGGCCTCGTTCTGAAACTAGCTTGTTTTGGACAATACAAAACTTTTTTCTTTTAAAAAATTATTTATTTTACCTGGCATATATTTGTATTTTCTGTTAAATTGACGCTCACTTTTTCATATAAAACATGCTACAAAAGATTTCCTCATTACAAAAAATTATAAAAAATTCGCAAACTGTCCGCTTTATGTTATGATTAAGACTGGGCGATATTAGAAATTATGTATCGTNAAAACGATTATACTCTCTAATAAAACGAAGTGCTAAATGATTAAAAAAAAAAATTGCAAACCTTTCAAATTTTTTTGAATAAACAAAGTTGATTGACTTATGCCCAAATCCAAGTAACAAAAAATAAGTTTTGTTTTAACTTTATTTCTAAAAATAAAAACAGCTCAAGATTTATAAATTTAAAATCAGTTATAAAAACCCATTAAATTATTAGAAGTTTTATTCAAAAAGTTTTTAATAAATTCAAAAAAAGTAAAAAAAAAATAACCTAACAAATTTAATTACTTTGTGATTTAATTCTTTATGGGCTTCTTAAACTAGATTTCCGATAATTTTCCCATTTAAGAATTAAAAAAAAGTTTTGCTAAAAAAAATTACCTAATTAATGAAGAAACTCTTCTTTATACAGGGTGTTTCATATTGAATGGGACAAAAAGAAAACATGATTGTAAGCGTTATAATTAATATATTTAGAAAATTCAAATTTACTTAAAAACTACATTTATTCAAGTTTCTTCAGGTGTTCAATATGTGCCCCTCCGGTGACACGACAAATGTCTACACGGTAATCAAGCTCCTGCCACACTCGTGATAGCATATCCCCTGTGATGGAGTTTCTTTTCATCCTGGGCTTTTGTTCTTGCATAAGCAGCCGGTATCCTGGAACTGCTTCACCCACCTGCTTATGTTATGCTGATTCGGTGGTTCTTTATGAAATTTCGTGCGAAAAAGTCTTTGCACAACAGTTACCGTGGAGGTTTTGGCATATTCGAAACCCAAGTAGCACCGAATATTAGCTAAC